>NC_071101.1:11302500-11602500 GCF_024256425.1 Clarias gariepinus
CTAGCCATGCAAAAACACAGTAAGAAAATCAACGAGATAGAGAAGCGGCCCGATAACACTGAAACATGGAGTGCGGAGGCCAACGTCGCCCTTCAACAGGCTTAAAAAAATCAGCAGAAACTAGAAGACAGACTAAACGATACTGAGTCGAGGGCTCAACGAAACAACATCAGGATCCAAGGTGTACCAGAGAACGTTGAACAAGGTTTGGTGATGAAATTTGTCGAAAAGCTGCTTTGCTCCGAATTTTAACTTGGCAACGTGGACTTGCAAATACAATGTGCACACAGAGCCCCGGCGCCCAGACCGGGCCCAAATTTGCATCCAAGGTCCATTATAGTAAATTTCCAGCAGCACCAAAGAGATGGTTATCCAAAAAGTCTGGTGAAAGAAAATCATGATGGAAGAGAAACCGCTGTATTTCGACCATGACTATACAGCCACCGTTCTTCACCAGCACAAGGTCGGATATGCATCTACTGGTAGGGCGGTGTGCAGGTGTACGGCAGTGCCTGGGAGGCAGCGCAGGAGCTGCGTTGGCGGGGATACAGCGTGAAGGTGCCCGAGAGAGCGGTAAGAGCCATTTATTGGATCGTCTCCAGCGGGCTACATCGTGGCAGCGAGTAGGATCAACCACAAGTCTGGACACTGCCAGAAAAGCTACAGAACGCCTACGGGAATTTGAACATGGACACAGCAGTGTTTAAAAATCTATGCTAAAGCGACCCTTTACATAAAAATCTTCGGTGTAAATGCGCTGGCTGGCGGCAAAATGAGGTTAGCTGTGCCATCGGTCACACGTCAGTGAATTGCGATACAGTCTGTAGCGAACTTATTGGGGAGGGGGCCTTTCCTGGAAAGAGGTATCCCCCCTCAGCTGAAAATTGGAGAACGCTCTTTAGACTTTGGAAGTCCTCATACTTCACTGTTATAATGCCCGTTCTAAGCAGTTCTTGGCTTTTTACTGTGTTACAGTTTATTTTATTTAAGGTTAGCTTGTGGAAACATAGTGGTATAAGAATGACTCGTCTGGATGATGTCACAGCCTACTGAGGTTAAGCTAATGTCCTTAAATGTGAACGGTTTGGGTAACCCAGTTAAAAAGGTTAAAGGTAATGACCAAACTTAAAAAAGAGAAAGTGGATATTATTTTTATGCAAGAAACTCATCTTTCTCAACAAGAACATGAGAAATAAAAAGAAATACTTACTACAACTCATATAAGCATACTTATAGAAGGGGGATAGCTATTCTTGTCGCTAATGAAGTTAAATTTGAATCATATAAGGAAATAAAAGAAAAGGATGGAAGATATCTCATTGTTAAGGGTAAAATTGAAGAAGAGATAGTAACATTAGTAAATGTGTATGCTCCACCCGATACTAGTAAACTGTTCTTCAAATCACTAATGGATGTAATTGTACTGGAGGCAGAGGGTATCTGTATATGTGGTGGAGATTTCAATGTGGTATTAAACCATTATTTAGACACAACTAACAGCAAAAGAAATTTAAGCAAAATATCAAAATTGATTAACACAGCCAGGGATGATATAGGATACTGCGATGTCTGGAGACATATTAATCCATCTCTCAAAAACTACAATCACTACCCAGTTCCTCACCGTACGTACTCTAGGATTGATTATTTTTTTATGCCAAAAAGTGACTGTTATAGGGTGAGAGATTGTAGCATTGGAGTAGCTGATGTCTCTGACCACAGTGCTTTGCATCTGACAGTTCAAATAGAAGGAACGAAGAGACAGACAGGTTGGAGGCTAAATGTGGGTTTGTTAAATAACAAAGCAATTGTAGAACAGATAGAACTGAATTTTAAAGAATATATGATGATAAACAATAATGGAGAGGTAGACCCATCTATATTGTGGGATTCATTGAAGGCTGTGATGCGTGGGAACTTGATTGCACTATCAGCACAAAATAAAGAAAAAGAGAAAGGAGTATAATACCCTGACATCAGATTTATCAAGTGTGGAGCAACAACACAAAATCAACAGGAACCCAGATCTACTAACACGTATGCAGCAAATTAGGAAACAGATTAACGACTTGTTAGAACAAGGTGTTGAGAAGAAGGCTTGATTCTCTAAGCAGATATACTACGAATCCGGCCCCAAAGCAGCCAAATTACTTGCCCGACGCATACGTAAACAGCAAGTTGAGAGTACCATTCATAGGATGCGAGACCCACAAACAAATAATTTGATTTATCATTCACAGAAAATAGAGGATATTTTCCTAAATTACTATAAACAACTGTATACGGATACCTCTGATTCTAAAATAGAAGCGACAAGAAATTTTCTTAATGAACTGGATTTACCAAGTATAGGCAAAAAAAACAAACCGATTTCATTACAGCAGATTTCACACTAGAAGAAATAATTAACGTGATTGGGAGTTTAAAAGCGTCTAAAACACCAGGTAGTGACGGCTTTCCTGCCGAATGGTATAAAACGTTTAAAGAACAACTAGCCCCACTCCCGTTAAAAACACTTAACTGGATTAAAAGAGAATGTAAACTTCCACCTTCATGGAATGAGGCAACCATCTCAGTACTTCCAAAGGAGGGTAAGGATAGGGAATTTAGTTGCAGTTATAGGCCTATTTCAATTCTTGATGTAGATTATAAGATATATACAGCAATTATAGCAAAGAGACTAGAGACTATCCTTCCTGAATTAATAGACGAATACCAGACTGGATTTATAAAAAGCCATCAAACACATGACAATATTAGAAGGACGCTACATCTGATGGATGAAATAGAAAGGAAAAAGAACACAGCAGTATTACTGTACTAAGCCTTGACGCCGAAAAGGCCTTGGATCGGGTCAATTGGGAATTTCTTGATCAAACTTTGGATAGATTCATCTTCAATAAACATTTTGTAAATATAATTAGATCTCTTTACCAACAGCCAAAATAAAAAATTAATGGGTCATTATCTCCATCGTTTAGTTTACAAAGAGGAACTAGACAGGGTTGCTGCCTCAGTCCCACTTTATTTGCTGTTTATATTAAACCCCTGGCCCAGGCAATCCATCAACATGAACAAATACAAGGCGTTACAATAGGACATAAAGATCATTTAATTGTTTTTTTTTTTTTTTTGCGGATGATGTCTTGATCTATTTAACAGATCCCGAGGCTTCTCTTCCCGCACTAATGGAAATCCTTGATGAATTTAACTTCACAACACAACTTTTGTAATTTAATTACAAACCTTCTGAGGAAATCAGATATAGATATAATTTAAGATGGGACATGGAAGAAAATAAAATATTCATGGGTGATTATTACAAAAAACCTGGGTAGCTTGTATGGTGCAAACTATAATGTGATTAACCAGAACATTATAAGCGATGTGGAACGGTGGTCTACCTATCCATTAGATTTTGCCAGTAAGATCAACGTCATCAAAACAAACATACTGTATGACCTAGATTGCTATACCTATTTTAAGCTTTGCCAGTAGAGATACCTAGACAGCAGTTTACAATCTAGGACAAACTAATATTCAGGTTTATTTGGGATGGAAAGAAGCCCAGAATAAGATACACAACACTCCAGTTGGCCAAGCATAAAGGAGGATTGGCCCTACCTAATCTCAATGATTACTTTTATGCAGCTCAGTTCCGTCCCCTTTTTCTTTGGTGTAACAACAATTATTTTGCTAGTTGGAAGGAAATTGAGACATATATGGTTGGTTATCAGATTCAGTCAGTTCTTGGAGAAAATGAAATCCCCTAAGTAGTCAAAAGTCAATTGGATTCAATAACTTCTGGAGCAGTGGAGCTTTGGTTTGAATTTGCTAGACAATTTAATTTAAGCAAAGACCAAAAAGTATGTTGATGGATAGCCTTTGATACTCAATTTAAACCAGGCGAAAGTGATGCCACATTTAAAGAATTGGCAACAAAAGGCATTAGAGCAATATGTACAGTAGTGGAAAATGAGGAATTACTGACTTTTTGAAGAATTTTTTTTTCTTACTAATCGGGACTTATTTAGGTACATACAATTCAGAGATTACTTTAACAGAGAAATAAAAATGTAAACTTCACACAAAATTAATCCAGTTGTGAAGTTTATGATGAATGCATACTAATCAAATAGTAAATGTGCAAAAATAATCTCCATGTTTTACGTAAGTATTATGGAAAGTAAGGCCAACTCAACATTATACCTTAAATCAAGGTAGGAAAAAGAATTAAATGTAGAAATTCTACCAGATGTATGGTTTAATATGTGTGAAGTTCAACATTCCTCCACAAGCTCGCAACAATTGAGGGTATTCAATTGGAAGAATTTAGTACGATTCTTTATTACACCTAAAATCAGCAGTAAATGTGGCTGCTTAGAAGCACACCACACACACATTTTTTGGAGATGTGAAAAACTGAAGCCATTTTGGAAAAATGTACATTTAACCCTAACAAAGGTACTTGGATATGAGATGCCATTTTCATGCATCGTCTTGTACTTGAGTCATATTTCGCTGGTTACACTTCAGGAGGACCGATACCTGGTAAAAATACTACTTACAGCAGCAAAGAAAAGCATAATTAGAAGCTGGTATAAGCCTGATTCACCTAAACAGCAAAAATGGCTTGAGGTAATTCAGGAAAGGACGTTGGAACATATGACTGGTGTGATACGTTTGGAGGCGGACATGTATGCCAAAAGATGGCAAAAATGGAATCTTTACTTTGACAAATCATAGGGGCACTGGCTCTTAGACTGTACTAGCCAAAGTTTTAGGCATATATGTCAACTGTGCGTAATATTTTATACCCAATTGTCTTTCCTTTTTGTATGCACCATGTTTTTACTTTTTCTACAGTATTCTCAGCACAGGCTCTGTTCTTATTTGTTTAGTTTTTTTGTTTGTTTGTTTAGTTTTTTGTTTTTATCTTATTTGCTTGTTATTGAAATTGCATGTAATATCTGACTCTAATTAGCCTTTTCTGCTATTTGGAAAAATTTGAATGTAACAGTTGGGACATACTAAAATGCAATAAAAATTGAAGTGGAAAAAGAACAGAAGAAAGAGCTTGAACTGATATTTAATCTTTATTTAGTTCTGGTCATGTAGTGATGAGTCTGTTAACATCATTAAGCCCAGAGATCATGACTTAACTACTCAGCATATACGTACAGGAATGCTGTGTTTAACTTTCATCCAATTTTGAATGTGTTAATGAAGCAAAAAACTACCAAATGCAGTAATCTATATCTTCCCTTACAAATTGAACAGAATAGCAGCAAAGTGTATCAGGATGACAAAAGAACAAGACACAGGTGAGACAAACTGATAATAAAACTTCTATAAAGACAAGACAAGAAAAAAGTGGTCAGAGGTCATGTATAAAACAGGGCCATCAGCTGGAGAAATCAGATCACATTAAAACAACACCTTAATGCTACGTGATTCCTGACTCAATAAACCATCAAACAGGAGCGAGACCTGAACCGCAGCACAAGAAGTAGTATTGCACTGTCTCTTAAGCATATTTACATCTACAGTACTGGGAACATCCCCTTATCCAGAGTGACTTACAGACGTACATGTGCTTTGGTGGTCTACAATAAAACACATCCTCATAAACTAATAAAATATTATGAGGCTAAATTCCTGTTAGAAAGGAGTTAATATTAGTGCAGAAAGAAAACAACAGCACAAGATGAAGTTTTTTATTAGTGTTTATTTAAGCGCTTGGTGACTGAATAAAGTTCTTGGTGTGAAGCCTGATAGTGCTGCAGATGTTCAGTTTTTTAGAGGATGTTTATTCCATCACCTGTGGGCCAGGACAATAAAAAAAAATTGTGATGAGATATCATAAGAGAGGCGGCATGGTGGTGTAGTGGTTAACACTGCCGCTTTGCACATCCAGGGTCCGGGGTTAAGTTTGCATGTTCTCCCAGTGCTTTGTGGGTTTCCTCCGGGTACTCTGGTTTCCTCCCACAGTACAAAGACCTGCAGATTATACTAATTAGTGTTCCCAAAATTGCATGTAGTGTGTGAATGAGTGTGTGTGTGTGTGCCCTGCGCTGTACTGTCCAGGTGTACCCCGCCTTGTGCCCTAAGTCATCTTCACTGGAACTGGGATAAGTCCTCTGCAACCCTGAAAACAGGATAAGGCAGTATAGACGATATGTGAGGGAGTGAGTGAGCATCAGGAGAGAAAGTTAGATAGTTTTGTAAAACTACCGAACGTTTGATTGTCCTGCCAGATATTGTTGCACAACAGTTCCCCCAACAATCACAAAATACATCATAGTAATGCATCTCTAGTAATATAAAGCAACTCAGACTTGCTGTAAATTAGTTCATGGCTGAAGAGCTTCGAAAACATACTGAGATTCACATAGAAACATTGGATGCTGAAAGAGACAGAGAAAGAAGGAGGGAAGGATTGAGGGAGTGAGGGAGAGGTATAGTTCCTTGTAGGAAGAGCAGGGAGAAGAAGAGTGCAGAATACTAAGTAATGGTGTGAAAAGTGAAGTGGGATAACACTGATGTCTCATGCTGGTGAAGGATGGATGGTCAGATCCAAAAGGTTTACATTAGTGTGTTTTAAAGGAGAGATGTTAAATCTCAGGATATAGAAGTTCAAGAGAGAGAGTGGGAAGTCAGGAGGACTGGAGGCTTAACTAAAGGGGGTTACACAATAAAAAGAAAGAAAATGAGATCTCAGAGCTAAAAACAATGATTTATGGGTAATAATAAGAATTTTATATTAGATTAGAATAAAATCTTAAAATGAGACAGTAGAAGATCTGTATGAGAAAATGCAGAGAAAGCAGGAAAGCTGGTGTCATATAATACTATGAAGTAAAGCAGGGCTCAGTCTTATCAGGAAGGGGAGAGACGGAACACCAGTTTAATTCCCAAATGTTAAGAGAGAGTCTGTGAGGACAGGAGGAGTTACACCAGTGACTGAGGGAGAATCCAGAGCAGAGCTGAAGTGTGTCCTGAAAGGACAAGAAAAACACAACTAAAGCTGGGAGAAGATTATTAATGTTGACTGATATCAGGACAGCATCTGAGACTGTAATATGGGTAGGATGAGTGATATGGACTGAACAAAACAGAAGATTATCCACCAAACAATTTCAGTCATGAGAAAAAGGAGCAGAAACATTTATGAATCAATAGAAGTATTAATTGTACAGTAGTGGCCACGGGGTGGACTGAGTGCAGTATTATGATTATTGAGAGATTTCTGATGTGAGTTAATGTGGTGTGGTTCCTCTCCTCCACAGAGTGTCATTGTGTCGTATCACATCCTCCAATTCAGCACCTGCAGTCGCTCCCAGCTGCAGCAGTGCAGTCTCTCTACAATCTGACTGAGGGAGGTTTTTGTACGACTCTATAACACTGTGTGAACAGCCAGTTGCTACTGATGGAATGTAAACTCTGACAGTAGTAATCTGCTGCATCTTCAGTCTGGACTCCACTGATGGTCAGAGTGAAATCAGATCCAGATCCACTGCCACTGAAGCGACTTGGAAAACCTGACTGTAGCTGATTTACATATTTAATGAGAAGTTTAGGAGCTTCTTCAGGTTTCTGTTGATACCAGTGTAATTGGTTGTTGCTATACACTGCCTGACTGGTTCTACAGTTGATGGTGACTGTTTCTCCTGGACGAGCAGATTTCACTGCAGGAGTCTGAGTTACTGTGACTTGACCTCTGCACTCTGTAAAAATATATATTATAATTCACCATGAAACTGAAACATTATAATACATAAAAACGTGTATTTGTATGAATAGATTATTGTAGAGATAAAATCTGAAGCAGTGTCTGACCTTGAGTCCAGAGGATCAGTGTCCAGATGAAGACGGGGATCAAAGTCATGGTAGCTGTGGGTGAAGTTGCTGTAGCAGCAGTTCTCAGTCATGAAGTGTTAAAGTCACAGCGCTATAAACACTCCCAGAGCACTGAAGCATGTGCTGCCAATGCAAAGTGGAACCTCTCTTTATGGAAACCTGTGTGTGTGTGTGTGTGTGTGTGTGTGTGTGTGTGTGTGTGTGTGTGTGTGTGGTCACTGTAGTGTAACAAAAGTTTTTGTACGACGGTTTCAATAGAATGTATCACTGTGGGTCACTTTCGGTGGAGGAACCAAACTCATCATTGGTAAGTCACTTTTACTTCTTTTAGGAGTCTAAAAGTAAAGAAAAATAACTTCCGCTCATCATTTACATGAGTTAAATAAAAAAAATTGGTGTATAGTTATCAGTAATTTATTTATAAGTAATTCTTTACTGTAAAATAGTAAAATAATAAATGAGTGAATAATGAAGATATAATAAATACTCTGTGTGTTCGTGAGTTTAAACCTGGTCACTGGTTCATATCTGAAGTTTAGTGTAAATTGTTCTAAAGTCTCTGTGCTGATGTAAAATAAAGACGAATGCTGCTGTGTGTTTGTGTTAAACAATGAACATTTGTGTAATCAGATCCATTTACTACTATCACACAGGGAGCACTTTATATTACACATCAGTAAGAAGTGTTTAACACAGAATAAAGCTGATCAAAGTCTGAGTCGCTCCACAATATAACCAGTAACTAGTAAATCTTCTCCTGCTGAGTAGTTCTACTGAATTGCAGTCATGTGAATAAGCAGTAATGAGTAAATGTTGTGTAAGTGTGTGTAAATGTGTGTTTATTGTGTGTTTGTCTTCTCCAGCCGGTCCCACGGTGAAGCCCTCCGTGTCTCTGCTCCCTCCCTCCTCTCTGCACCTGTGTGAGGGATCCGCCTCGCTGCTCTGCCTGCTGTCTGCCTACTCTCCACAGGGGGCGCTGGTGAGCTGGAGAGTGGACGGCTCAGAGGTGAAGGACCGGGTTCTGACCAGCGCAGAAGAACAGAAGAAGGACGGTTACACACGCAGCAGCACCCTGACCCTCAGCAAAGCAGTCTGGGAAAAGGGGGAGGAGTTTGTCTGTACAGTCTCCCATGCTGGTGTCAATCATCCGGTCACGTTCAGAAAGAGCCAGTGTGAAGACTAACAGCTCCAAGATAGAATTTAACACTGAGCTGCTTACACATCCATCTACAACAGAGTTTCAGTTCTACACAATGCTGACATTTCTGTCTTTACTCTCTTCACTGTCCTGTTGCTCTTCCTGTAGTTTTGCTCTGCTGAAATAAAGCTTCATTTTGGACATTGTGTCTTCTTTTATTCCAGTTAATAGTCATTATCAGTGTGATGAGAGAGTGTGTTTAGCTGTAGATTCAGTGCTGTGTGTTGTGCTTCAGTGAGTTTGGCTGAAGAAACTTGAACATCTGGTGAAAGTGCTGCTCTATTCTGGGAGAAAGAGGATCACTCAGCCGTCTTCATGTGAATCTCACTTCCTCTACACTGCTCTCTGATTTACTGCTTAACACTGACTCTGTGTGTTTAGCTGGGTGTGGAGCAGGAAGCTGCTTTCATCTCTTTCTTTACTGCAGGGTTTATGCTTGAGTGAACTGACAGGTAAAGACTTATTTTATATTAATAAGATGGAGGAGTTCAGATCCTCATCCATTCCTACTTGTGTTAAATCTGTACACTGAATTTAAACTGAAAATCAGCTTCTGACTTTCTTTTAAGTTCTCTTCTGAGAACAGTGTTTATGTCCATTCTGGACCCAGTATAAATGAATCAGTGCATAACAGGACACACTTATGAATACCTTCAGATTAAATTTAGAAAATATAGTGACATTTCCACATGGATGTGGTGAGGGAGGACATGCAGGAGGTTGGAGTGAAAAAGTAAGATGTGGTAGACAGAGTCAGATGGAGACAAATGGTCCGCTGTGGCGACCCCTAGTGGGAGCAGCTGAAAGAAAAAGAAGAGACATTTTTTACTGTCTGAAGTAATCTTAGAACATCTCATCTCATTTAATGTGTTTTATTAATAATGTATGTACGTTGCTGTGCTACCACATTAAACATACATTCACATCAACTACTGCACAGAGATTTCTTAGTGATCTGCCAGAGTTATCAGCTATGACTGGATCACTGTCTGACCCCAGAGAACTCGATCAGGTGACTGAATGCTTAGAGTAAACATTATATTATACTTTAAATAATGTAGCTCCATTTAAAAGAAAAATAATTCTAGAGAATAAACTTGCTCCCGCATGAAAACTGTTTAGAAGAAACTGCAATAGAGTTGGATTAGGGAGAGTCGTTAAGATGTAACGACCAGAGACAGTAAGGGGGGTTTAAGGGAGGCTTTCCTGGTGGACCAGCATGAAAAATATGAGACAGGTTGAGCCTAAGTTCTCTACCTCTGTGAAAAAATATATTTATCACTTGTACATAGACGGCTCCTTTTTGCCCCTCTCTTGAATCTATCTTCTCTGTCCAAAAGTCAAACATTCTAATTCTCAATCCTGTGTCTTTTGTCCTTTATGTGATGATATACTGTTGTTTCGGGCCCTGATGTATTACTCTTTCTGTGTTGATACATGTGGAGCTCTGAACACTCGTTACTGCAGTGGATCAGGAATATTATAATTATTTGTTTAGTTGCTTTTTTATTTCTTTTTATGGATCTTCTTATTTTTTGTAGTCCTGACACCTAGTAGGGGTCGAGGCACTGACAAACACATATCATTTAGACAGATCCTTAGTCAAGTTCAAAACACAAGTAGTCACATGGCAAAGCAGAAATGGCACAGTTTTAAACTGGACAAGTAAAACTATCAAACATACAGAAAGAAAAAGTAAAAGGTCTCAGAAACTAGGACCTAAACCCTGTTAAAAAAAGAAACCATGAAGAATTTTTTGACAAACAGTGAAATAGTCAGCTAATACATGCGACTGTGATCATAACTACCTGTTCTCTCTCTCTCTCTCTCTCTCTGTGCTGGGTGTGAGGACAGTGCTTGAATGGCTGTTCAGCGTTTTGTCAAGTTGTGGAAGGACTGAAATTGCCCCCGAATTTATTTATTTATTTATTTTTATTAGTAAATGTTACTAATAAGAAAAAAGTTAAAGGTTTATAGTGAGAGAGAGAGAGTGAGCGGGGCATCATGGCCTCTGAGGCTGGTCAAGAGACACTGTCTCTCCGACATGGCATTACTGTAGGTGTGTGGTGGAGGACGGAGTAGAGGTGGAGGAGGTGCTGCTAGTGGTGGAGAGCAGGTCAGGTGTGAGAACATCTACTCTGCCTCCTGGATAAACAAAGCAGTGGTGGTGTTTTAAACCAAGATAAACCTTACGAGTACACAAACAAAAAGGGGGAGTATGTGTAATAGGGTCAGCGGTTCAAGTTACCCCTCTGTCTATCTCCACAACACGAGTCATGATATCAAATGTGCCCCTATTTATTAGGACGAGGAAATTATGAAGGAGCTGGCCTGCTTCAGTAAATTTGTTTGCCCACATTCTGCCTTTCTGCTAGCAGATTTTAATGGTTTTGAACGACATAAAAGGAACACTTAATGTAAAATTGTACTGTAAAGAGGGGGAGACCTGCTTCATAGTTTTGCCACCTTGGAGCAACTGAAGTGCTTTGACTGCAGGCGATATCAGACATGAAAGGCAGCGCTGTCTGTACTGGGTTGTTCAGGGGGTGATTCGGCCAAGATAAAGCAGGAGCGTGCGGGGACAGCCAGCAGGAAAAACCTGACTGAAGAGGTACAGAAGCCACAAATCTGTACACCACCAATGACACCAAAAGACACACCGACGCCTAAAGAGAGCACTACAGCCAAACCGAATAGAAAAAAAGGAGACATCCACAACAGAACCCACCACAAAACTGAAAACCTGCAGTCAGACCCTGAAAGCCGCAACACAGGAGAATAAAGAACCAGGGCGCAACTCAGCACACACACACACACACACACACACACGCACCTACAGGTACGGGTGGTTTATCAGGCCTTTTTTTCGCAAAAAGTACCCACACTGAGTTATGGGGACACACCATATCCTTTGTCATAGGGATTAGTAGTTAATATTAAACTGCTTGTTGTGGCATGGGGTAAAATTCTGTCTGCTCAGAATTAAATTCTAATGAAGCAGTCTAGAAATATAAAGACCGGACGTTCTACAACACTGTAAGGACGGGGCGGGAGTACACACAGCCATTAACCCTTAATTATGAGGACAATCTGGGTTTCACTGGACATCACTTATACACACACACACAAGCCTACCGAACCCTTAATTATGAGGACAATCTGGGTTTCACTGGACTTCACTCATACACACACACACACACACACACACACACACACACAAGCCTACCGAACCCTTAATTATGAGGACAATCTGGGTTTCACTGGACATCATTCACACACACACAAACAGCCAACTGACCATTGATTATGAGGACAATCTGGGTTTCACTGGACATCACTTATACACACACACACAAGCCTTACTATCTATTGATTATGAGGACAATCTGGGTTTCACTGGACATCACTTATACACACACACAAGCCTAACAAACCCTTAATTATGAGAACAATCTGGGTTTCACTGGACATCACTTATACACACACACACCTTACTATCTATTGATTATAAGGACAATCTGGGTTTTACTGGACATCACTCATACACACACACAAGCCTAATTATCTATTGATTATGAGGACAATCTGGGTTTCACTGGACATCATCCATACACACATATGTATAGGCCTTACTAACTACTTTATTCAAGTATTACTAACTACTATATTTAAAGTAAATTCACAAAAGAATTGTGCATCTTTTTGCTGCCACAAAAACCTGCAGAAGAAACAAGCACACTTAAGGACAGTGCTACACTGAGCTGCTGCTATATCATGCAACATGCATACATTTGGTGCAAAATATTTAAAATTAGCCTTGGTGGGGAAAGTTAAATGATTAAAAATCAACAAGGTGTTTAATTTAAACAGAACCAACTAAAAAGGTAAAAAGATAAATCAATTAAAACCAAACCAAAACTGAAAAAGAAATTAGGTGAAGGTGACCTTCATGGGAATAAGTTGAATCAGGTGCCTTAAAACATGGTACCAGTGGAAATAAAGACCGATTTCTGTATTCACTAATAAAAAAAAATTATAAAATTTTTTTTATGTTAAAACAGCATTTTAACAAAAGTAAATATGGCATCTTAAACACCTTCTATTTTGAAATCTCTGGATCAACTTGAACAAAAGCCACAAGCATTAATGGAAGGCAACACCTTCCATCACAAAACACAACGGCCTAAGAACATTTCTTATACTGCACACCACGGGTCCTCACAAAATCCCTTATATTTTGTATTGTTCTTTCTTTTAGAACAGGTCCCTCTGCTCTTTTGCACTGCTCACACTCTGCTTTTGTTGCAAGGTGTCCCTTTAAAATATGACTTTTAAAATGCTTCATGACAGCATTCACTTCATCTGGGCCCCATGGCTTTTTTACAGTTCTCCGTGATTTGGCCTCTGCAAAATAAATAATAAATATAATACAATAAAATAAATAAATACAAATAATCATATCTTAATTTAATTGATTAAAAACATTTTTGTTTTGCAAATGTATACCTAAATGTTTACTATACCGTACTGTACCTCTGGAGCTCTCAGCTTCATCTTGATTATTTTTTCTTTTTCCTGATGAAAAAAAAAAAAAAAAAAAAAAATTCAATGTATTCCAGTTCTTCAGTCTAAAGTGTCTAAAAAAATATTAGCAGACAGGACTAGTCTGGTTATGAGTAACATGTACAGGACCACATGTACACACAAATGGATTTATACTCTGTTGCCAAAAGTATTCTCCTGCCTTTACATATATGAACTTAAGTAGCATCTAATTTTTCATCCATACGGTTTAATATGACATTGGCCCACACTTTGCAGCTGTAACAGCTTCATCTAATCTGAGAAGGCTTGCCACAAGGTTTAGGAGTGAGTTTATGGGATTTTTTTTCTTCTTCCAGAAGTGCATTTGCTCACAGTCTCTTCTTCAATTAATCCCAAATGTGTTCTATGGGGTTAAGGTCAGGACCAGTGCACAAAGGAAAGTCCAAGATCTAAAGGAACGGTCAAAGATTCCCATAAATCCACTCCTAAATCTTGTGAAAAGCCTTCCCAGAAGAGTTGAAGCTGTTATAGCTGCAAAGGGTACAGCTTATTAAACCCTATTAAACCCCAAGAATGGGATGTTACTCAAGTTCATGTGCATGTAAAGGCAGACGAACAAATACATTTGGCATATAGTGTATTTGTCTACCTGTAGAGCTGTCAGCCTCCTCCATGGCCATTTTTCTTTTACCTATTGGAAAAAACAGCACTTTATTACTAGGTACTAGTAACTAGCAGCACCATCACTATTACATAAATATATAAATGTACAACAATTACCCTTGTGACTTTCTTCCTCAACCTGGGTCCTTTTTTTGTTTCCTGAATTTAAAAAATGTAAAAGCATACTTAAACTTAACCCGACCACTTGGGTACTGATCTTCAAAAACCTGCCACTTTCAATCAGTAAAACAAAAATGCTTTCCATAGCTTTAAATAAAAATATGACAAGTAATAGAATGGACAGTGAAAACTATAGAAGCATGTACAAATGAAATTTAACAGGCATACAAAAATAACTGAAGAAAACATTTGCTAAATATTTGCAAAATAAAATACAACTTGTTAATACTGTATTTTTAGCATTTCTTCGAATTTTTGTAAAAATTACTTATGTCTAAGCAAGTGGCAATTTATTTTATCTGTACCAGCCTTGTTGCATCATTAATCTGAGGCATCCCTATTTAGGCTAATTAAAATTTATGACATACCTCCTACGTCATGGGCAGGATCTGATTCTTCATCTTCATCGCTTATTTCTTCATCTATTTCCACATCCATTTCATCTATAGAAAAGCATATTTGACAAACACTAACATGTGTGCATTAAGTACACATACACTATGTTGGCAAAAGTATTCGCTCATCTATTCAAATAATCTGAATCATTTGTGAAAGAATAGGTCGCTCTCAGGAGCTTAGTAAATTCCAGCGTGGAACTCTGAAATTTCCTTGCTCCTAAATATTCCACAGTCAACTGTATTATAAGAATGTGTAAGTGTTTGAGAACGACAGTAACTCAGTCACGAAGTGGTAAGCCATGTAAAATGACTGAGTGGGGTCAGCGGATGCTGAGGTGCGTAGGGCAAAGAGGTCGCCAACCTTTTGCAGAGTCGATTACTACAGACCTCAAAACTTCATGTGGTCTTCAGATTAGCTGAACAACAGTGCGCAGGGAGCTTCATGAAATGGGTATCCATGGCCAATCAGCTGCATCCCAGCCGTACATCAAGTGCGATGCAAAGCGTCGGATGCAGTGGTGTAAAGCACGCCACCACTGGACTCTAGAGAGGTGGAGACGCGTTCTCTGGAGTGACAAATTGCGTTTCTCCATCTGGCGATCTGATGGACGAGTCTGGATTTGCCTGCGGTTGCCAGGAGAACGGTACTTGTCTGACTGCATTGTGCCAAGTGTAAAGTTTGATGGGCAGGGGGTTATGGTATGGGATTGTTTTTCACTAGCTGTGCTTGGCCCACTAAGTTCCAGTTAAAGGAACGCTTCAGCATACCAAGACATTTTGGACAATTCCATATTCCAAACTTTGTTGAAACAGTTTGGAGCTGGCCCCTCCCTCTTTCAACATGACCCTCCCTCTTTCAACATGACAACATGTGCACCAGTTCACAAAGCAAGGTCCATAAAGACATGGATGACAGAGTCTGGTGTGGAGGAACTTTACTGGCCTGCACAGTCCTGACCTCAACCCCATAGAAATTTTTTGGGATAAATTAGAGCGAAGACAGAGCTTTTTCAGGCTTTCTTGTCCAACATCAGTGTGTGACCTCACAACTAATCCAATCTAAAATATGCTTCTGGAAGAATGTTTATAGGAATTTTGACCACATTCCTAAACCTTGTGAACAACCTTCCCAGAAGAGTTAAAGCCGTTATAGCTGCAAAGGGTGGACTGACATCATATTGAACCCTATGGATTAGGAATGGGATGTCACTTAAATTCATATTCTAGTCAAGGCAGGTAAAGACCACTTTTGGCCATATATTGTATATTTATAACAAACTTCCAAGAAAGACTTAAATAAAATCTCAATGTTAATGAACATCAGTATTCATGTCATACTACTTCCATCCTTTTGGTCTTTGTTTTTTCCTTTATGTTTTTCAATGTTGCCCTTTTTTTATTTACTTAAATTTAATGTTTATTGTACATAGTTATACATTGCTTACCCAAGTTTTACTGCTTTAATGCTATTAACCAATTTAAGTTACTCATGTTAAGCACTTTTTAATTTTATACAATTTTACACATTATAGTATAAATTCATGGACATACCTTGAATTTCAATTTCATCCAGAGATTTTCCTTGGAAACTTGTGAGATTTCCTTTCTCCATTGCCAGGAGCAGCTTTGAGATTTTTGCAATTTCTATAGTTGCATCTGGCAACCGATAATAGTCTCTATGGACCCGAATGTCATGGCCCAAAAAGTTGGCTAGCTGATCCAGTTCATTATTCTTAAGATTAAGAATCTGGGACATTGTTGCCACCTGCTTACGGAGTTGTGTAGATCGGAGATATTCAGGGTTCTTTGCACCACACTGACTTGCAAAAATCCTGATGCAGTCTTGTCCTCTAAAGAAGCTGGTTGCTGAGCACTTTGGTCTTCCAAACAGAAAGGGGTTGTCCCTGTCTACTTCACATGCATCTCTTTTGTCTACAAGAAGTTGCATTGCACTGACAAGTTCGTGGTTTAACGAAACAGCAACTTTTCTCCCTCTTTTACCCATTGTTTCTACTCTGCTGAACTGCTTGGACATTTTTTGCTCAAATGGAGAGAGACCGACAGCTATGTCCTCATGGAGTTCAGTCTGGTCTCTTTTCTTAAAAGACTCGAGCATCATTTTAGAGACTTCCCCTGCATGACGTCTATTGAAGACTATTACTTGTGCAAGTGTCACTTTGGCAAGTTCTGCATACGTTTGTGAAGACTCATTATGTTTTAGGCTTTCAAAAGCATCAGCAGATTTCTTCTCTAGGTATTGGTGCAGAAGCTGCACATCCTGTGTGAATGGTATAGTAGATGGTTTGTTGAACTTTGATTTGCTCAAAGTAGCAAGAGCTGCATGGGAGATGTGTTCTGCCCATTCACTTGAGCACAGTCTTTTGAATCGCTCTGCTGCTTTAATCATATCATCATTCTCTGCTGCGATGGCCCTGCAAAGAATAATGTCACCAATCTTCTTGAGCGAATGTCCTAACTTCAGTGCAAGACTTGGCGTCTTATACAAGTGGGTCTTCTCATCATAACCAGCAACATCTTTCACAGCCTCTATGACTTTGTAAAAATTGTTTGGTTTCACGGCATCTTCAAAACTAAATATGGAGTATTTTTTTCTTAAACTTAGCAAAAGTCTGCCCATTTCCCGGACCTTCTGTCTGATGTATTCAAATTTTGTTGGATCACTTCCATGCTTGTTGTAAAGACACTGACTCAACTGCAGTATGAGAAAATCATTTCGAACTACAGATGAAATGTCATCATTCTTCATATTTCCCAAGATCTTCCACACCTCAGGAGATATTGCTTGGGAAAAAGTAGATTCTGAAAGATCAGCCAAAACTAAGACTTTGGCTTTGCCAGTTGCTTCAGACTCTGAAGACATCTTTGAAGGACATCGCCGTGTATGGCGCCACAGCTCCTTGCGAACAAACAGGCCTTTACAGTATACACAGTGAACATATGTTTTGGCTCTAACTTTAATCTCCGATCTTCCCGGCCTTCTTTTAACTTTCAGTGGTCCACATTTATTTCCCATAACCTCTTGATTATGTTCATAGTTGCCTCTGTTCCGTAGCTTCTCAAGTAACTTTCTTCGGTCCTGGAAGTGTTTAGGGAGCAGGAATGCAGCAGCAATTTCTGCCTCACTGTCTTGATGCTTTTTAAAGTGACGGACGATTTTTGACTGAGGTTTTTTGCAAACATAACAGTAATTTTTTTGGGTGAAAAATTTTTTTGGGGGCGATTCTTTGGGACTTGTCATATTTTCAATTGTTGACTGTTTATTAAAAGATTCTACTGGTGTCTTCTTAAAACTCTGAAGTGTCTCTGCTTTTTTTGTAGTATCATTACCGGCTGCATAGTCACAAAAGAGTTCTTGAGTGGAGCTGGATTGACCATTCACCATGTCTTGCTCAGTGGAGGAAGAGTGAGCGAGTTGTGGAACATTCTTTGCCATCTTGGACTCAGATGGTGTGTTCTTGTGAGATGGTAGTTTATGTGTTTTGACAGACAGACTGTCATCACTATCACTGTTTTGTTGAGAGTCTGGAATGAAGTCATCAGAGGATTCGTTGTTTAAAGATTCAGGGCATGGAGAATACTGTTCATCAGAGCTGGTTTCTTCAAAACTGGAAAATTCAACCTCTGGCTAAAAAACAAAAAATCAGTAGTAATAATAATAATAATAATAGTGATGATACTTTAATAATTATATTAAATTCTGTGTCAAAAATACTGTACTTGTAGTCTAGCATGTTTTAATCTACCTCTAAAATGTTAGAGTTACAGGTAAAATAGAAAAAAAAAAAAGAGTGATTACTATACCATTTTCATATTCTTCATGAAGCAAGTTTTGTGCCATGATTTTGAACATACTGAAAAAAAAATTACCATGTATTTCTTTTAGAACAACAGAAAGCAGGAAATATGACCAATCCATTTGGTTTTCAAAAGGGTCAAGAACACACACAAATAAATACATGTTCAACCGTATATTTGAGGTAAGTAGATACTTACATTTACAAGTTAAACAAAGCCATTTTAGACCGGACACAGGTCCAGTGCACTCTTCACAAGAATTCAAACTGGAGACAGCAGCACTGTGAACTTCATGGTGGCACTGTAAATGGCAAAAATAATTTGATGATTAAAATCAAACTAACTTGAAAATTTATTTTATTAAATCTTAACATTTTTTACATAAAACAACTTTGTGGCATGTTTTTATACAGTCTAAGAAATGAATGAATGAAAAAGAAAAAAAAAAAAATCACATGACTGTTACATTATAACATGCAACTTACTATTTCATTTCCAGACAAAGCTGAAACTCCTTTACTGGCAACTGTCTTTGAATAGCCTTTAAATGGTGCCTAAAAATAAATGATCTGCTGTTATAAAAAAATAAAAATAAAAAACACTGAAAGCATTTAACTGCATCACCTGACTATAACAAATTAAATGTATATATTTGTTTATTCTTTAAAGCTACCCCAACCCCCCAAAAGCACTTAATGTAGATATTATACAAGTAACTCTTAAGCACAAACATAAAAAAAAATTCTTAGGCTGAAAATTACTGCAGTTATTGTTGCATTAAATTCAATACTAAAAAGTGTACATATCAGGTGTACATCTCATCTACCAACTAATGTGTATCGGGGGATGGGCATGAATCCAAAATGAAATGCAAGGACAGTTTTGGCCTATGAGGACCATCATATTTTTACACGTGATGGATGAACAGAGAAAACTACATTTAACCCCAAGTTCGAAACGTCACAATCCCTCTACAGCTACGTTTACACGGTCAGTTAAATTTGACCCAATTCCGATTTTTTGCTCATATGTGACACATTGGATATGTTCTATGTCCATGTAAACAGGAAAAAAAAAAAAACATATACATTTCGATATTTCGAGATCGGTTTCAGGCCTCCCTCATATGTGGAAATATGTCAAGCATATTTCGACTTCGTCCATCTTGCCTAGTACGTAGCACAAGAACCTCCCTTTAAGTATGCACGATGTTTCAGATGGCATGGCAAGTGTAAAGACTTGGATCGGATGCGAGTCATAGTTGAAAGAACGTGTAAACAGACGGTCAAAAAAAATCTGATATAGGCAACAAATCAGAATTGGGCATCGAGATCTGCAGTGTAAATGGGGCTACATCCAACAGTGTTTCAAGAAAAAAAAAATGCTCACTTACCTTTTTCCCTGAGGTGGAAGCATCAACACAACCTTCAGCCTCTCTCACTGATGTATCTTCACACAGCAACTGTGAATGTAATAAGAAACGATATCACAATTTGGAAATAATGCTTACCAAGTGGCCACCACAAGTAATTCTAGTGCTCAGTGTGACCCACCAATAAAGTACTAATATTTGAGTAAACTCATGATACATGATGTACAAGCAAGTGGGAATTAAGGCCATAAAAGGATGAGGTTGGCAACTTCAAATTCAGTTATCCGGGCATTTTGGTACAACATAGCAAAGTATAAACAGCTTGTAGTGGTAGGAGTCCTTATAACAGGTGCCATAAAGATCATGTATTAGGTCTGTAGGTGGACAATAGTTGGTCTTCTGTGGCTACTTGAATGGATTTAGATACAAAAGCATCTACACTACGAAAGCAGTCGGATCTAACATACGTTTCATTACTTCTGGAAGTGGTGGAAAATGGACAAGTTCAAAAAATTTAGAACCCATTTACATTTGTATTTAATGTCATCCACTTCTGATGGGATTGACAAAAACATACCCAAATACTGAGTGCAACTGGGGGCTAAAAAGCAAAGACTTGACCAAACCACCACTTTTCCATCAAATGTGTAAAAATATGACGGTCCTCATAGGCCAAAACTGTCCTTACATTTCATGTTAGATTCACGCCCATCCCCCGATACACATGTGATGGATGAACAGAGAGAACTACATTTAACCCCAAGTTTGAGACGTCACAACCCCTTTACATCGAACAGTGTTTTAAGAAGGAAAATATGCTCACTTACCTTTTTCCCTGAGGTGGAAGCTCCAACACAACCTTCAGTCTCTCTCACTGATGTGTCTTCACACAGCAACTGTGAATGTAATAAACGCCATCACAATTTGGAAATAATGCTTGCTAAGTGGCCACCACAAGATAATGGATGGAAGTGGCATAAAAAGGAAGTAAATATCTTTTCTCACTTTTTCAGCTCTGTTGTGTACCAGAAAATACACAAATAAATACGTAACAAAATACAACATGGTTGACTTTTAATAATAATAAAAAATAAAACAAAAAACATTACAGACCCTTGAACGCCATGGCCAAGAGGAATCTCCATAGTTGTATGTAACCTCATCATCTGGAAAGATATCTCTTATACTAAACAGGCACAGGTGTGGCCTTCCTTCAGCAATTATCGTCTTTACTTTGCAGTTTGGATTTCTGTGATCATCATTGACCAGTCTGCCAAGTGTTCCATCTTCTTTGGAAGCATCTATGCTGTAAAAAAAATAAAATAAAAATAAAACATTCCCGACTGGAACATTAGGTACCAACTGAATAATGTATATTTTGGGGATTATGCTAACCTTGGTTTCTTTAACCTATTGTCTAATAGATATTATTGTAACTGAGTGAGGAACAAAAGTAGTTAAACGCCAGAAGGGGTGCATTTATTTAGATAAATACAATAGGGAAGGAGAGTGAAAAGCGGAGGAAGTTAGGGAAGGGAAAAAAATTACACTATTGAGTGTGAGCTGACGAGGGGTGGAGTGGCGTGCCCGAAACAATTATTCAATTATTTAATCAATTTAGTACATTTAAAAGACTGTCCATCTGTCCACCGTGTCATAATGTTAACAAAAAAAATATATATATATATTTTTTTTTGCTTTTTTAGAATGACATGAAACAGACTTAAAGGTATTAAACATTACAGAAAAAAAACCCAGCCAACTTACCAATAACGTTTTCCATTCCATGTGAAATCGAACAAGTAGTTGCTATTAATGTCTTTAACATGTTTACTTTGAGAGAGAATCCCACGATATTCAACAACAAAGGTGGTTGGTTCAATGTGTTCAAGTGCAAACACACCTCTCCCTGAAGAGACAAAATTAAAAACCATTGTAGAATTTACTTTTACTTTCAGAGGTGTTAAATTCTGTAAAAATGT
Source organism: Clarias gariepinus (assembly GCF_024256425.1). Lineage (NCBI taxonomy): Eukaryota > Metazoa > Chordata > Actinopteri > Siluriformes > Clariidae > Clarias > Clarias gariepinus. The sequence goes on from NC_071101.1 coordinate 11,324,515, forward strand.
GGAATGTAATACGAGGTGCCGTAACTGTGGAAGTCAAGCATCAGTTTTCACCACTATGGCTTTGATTAGACTTTTTTCTTTGACCTCACATTAATTTTTTTTTTATGTGTGGCTCTTCAAAGTTTAAACAAAAATGTGGCTCACCCCAGACTAAAATGTGTAAATGTATAAGCACTATTGTGATGCATCCTGTAACTTACTTTTAAATGTGTTGATTTCTCGTCCCTCAATGAAGGCCTTGTCTTTGCCTGACAATGTGTGTTCTTTTGCATCCTCTTCAGGTTTTATTCTCCTTTTTCTTACCATGTTGACTGAAAGTTTAGCGAACATAAGTAGTATGTCTTTATAAATTTAGTTTCAATAAATATTTATAATCGAACATATATTCATATTATCAGACTGTAGTGAAGACTCTGTAATTACACAATTTTACATATGAATAGTTATATAATATACTTGTAATATTTCTACATCTTTGTCCAACAAATATAATGATTACACACTCTCTCTCATATATATATATATATATATATATATATATATATATAGAGAGAGAGAGAGAGAGAGAGAGAGAGAGTAATCATAATATTAGTTGGACAAAGATGTAAAAATATTACATATTATATGAACATCCACTAAACCCTATTACATCATGATATTTACAGCAGTATGAAAGTGTTTAAATTGTTCATACAAACTATTTATCACTAAATTTATTTACTCAAGCATTCATCACTACATGATGGTTCACATATGTTATTAAACATGTCTATGAACTACTTTTGAATTTCATAGGTACCAAAAAGTTAATTAATACAAATTATTTTAATTGACTCGCACGTGGCAGATAATATAAGTGTGTTGGAGCCACTAATGGAGGTGTGGAAGACGCTAATGGTGTTCCTAATAGATATCAGCCTGATTAATCATCATACACACAGTTTAAAACTATCCAGACTGACTCACACTGCCATAAAGTTAAAAACAAAATGTTCTTACCTTCAGCATGAGCAGATGAAACTCTTCTGTCGATATTACAGAGGAAAATCTCGCTCCAATTAAGTTAATTTAGCTTAATTACTAAACTCTCCACCGCACATCAAGTCCGTATGGTCTTTGACGGATATCCAAAGCAACCAATCGCTGACGAGCATTCCGCAGCTCGACCAATGAAACGCGGCGGAAATGAAGCTGCAGTAGCGCCAAGTTGCCGATGGAGGCGCGTCATACACTGGGGGCATACGCTGATACAAAAAAAAAAAACGGGTGGGCGGAAATAATGGGACATTTTCCCAAAAAGCGGGAGGGAGTTCAGGGAACATGAATAAACCGCTCTACGTTGCCTTAATTATAAGGACATCAGCCATGTCCTTATAGTTACCGTGTGTCCTCATAGTGTCGGTATGTATTCAGGTATTTTGTCCTTACAGTCCGGCCGCACCAACGCGCACCTACACACACACACACACACACACACACACCAACCGATTCTTACAGCTTTAAAAAAAAAAAAAAAAAACACTGTAAATATGTAAATAACACCAGACTTATTAAAAAAATATATATGTAAATAAGTTTAAAATTCTTTTCTATAATAAAGTGTGTTAAGATCTCTCTTTCTCTCTCTGTCTGCGCATGCGCTGGGTGTGGCATCCTGCCAAACTCTCTGGAGACTGCTTATTTAAATTTTTTTTTTTTTATCAGTAAATGTTTTTTAGTTAAATAAAAGTTTAAAGTGAGAGAGAGAGCGAGCAGGCACCATGGCCTCTGAGGCCGGTGTGGAGACTCTGTCCCTCCGGCATGGTGTCAGGTGTGTGCCGGAGGACGGCGTGCAGATTGATGACGTGCTGCTAGCGGTGGGGGAGCAGGTCGGGTGCGAAAACGGAGCCGTGCAGCCGGGGAGCTCGCACGGCGACACGGCCGGGAGACAGCGGCAGCGGCACGGTGGGGGAGCACAGAGGAATCCGTGCCTGCGGTGGGCCTCGCCGACACACCGGAACTCCAACAGGTCAGTACTGAACACACCGGCAGCACTGAGACACACCCTGCGCTCGGCGCTGAACCCAAAACCGGTACCACTGTACACAGCGCGAGCGCAGAACCTGATGCCGGTACAGTGTTCAGTGCTGACAGTGACCACGCCCCCAACGTCTGCACCGACACACAGCAGCCACAGACCAACATACCACCACAGACACCTAAAGACACAAGACCGAGGAGAAAACGGGAGGAGACGTCCAATACAGAACCAACAAATAAGTGGAAAACCCGCAGTCAGACTGTGAGCACCGCGGTACAGGAGAGTGAGGAGGCCGGGTGCAGCACCACACACACACCTGTAGGGATAGAGGAGCAGGTGAACCTGTTCATACAGCTGTCCAAAACGGAGAGGAAAAAGGTAGTGAAAACGTTAAAAGAACTGAAAAAAAACTAACACAACAGGTAAAAACAAACAAACCGTCACTCAAAAAGAAGAAGAGAAAATGGACAACAGCTGAAACCAAACCACAAACTGTAAATAAAAACGTGTATACGTGTGTATGCGTGTGTATGCGTGTGTCTGTGTGTCTGTATATATATATATATATATATATATATATATATATATATATATATATATGTATATATGTATGAAAAAATGTAACAGGTTTCTTTATTGTTTCACAATAAAGTGCGTTTAAAACCACAAAAACCTCTCTCTCTCTCCCTCTCTCTCTCACTTTGTTGAGCTACACATGACATTTCTGAGTCCTGCTCATCAGGGACAATTTAATAATTATGATTTATACATATTTCATCATGCTTTTCAATCTCATTTCCCATTTTGTGACTCTGATACAGTATAAGGAGAAAAAGTCAGAAAGTTTTCTAATACTACACAAAGTTTGCTTATCCTGTGAAATGTTGTTACACAATAGTTCTCCATAACAGTCACAAAATACATCAAGTCTATTGCAACTGTGCAATAACACCTTTTTAAATTGTGCAATATTATATTCGCTATTGCAATTTGAAATTTGATTGAAACTGTAACTATTGTATTGTTTTTTCTTCTACTTTTGTATTTATACACTGTACTGTCCCTACTGTATTTTTCTTTGCTGTTGAAACATAGAAATTTCCCCACTGTGGTATATATTATCTTATCTTCTCCTTATCTTATCTTATCTTCTCCTTATCTTATCTTATCTTATCTTATCTTATCTTAGTGATGCATCTCTATTGATATACTGCAGCTCAGACTTATGAGATTTAGTTTCAGATGAAGAGCTGCCAAACACACTGAGATTCATACAGAAACATTGGATGCTGAAAGCCACAGAGAAAGAAGAGAAGGAGGGGAGGATTGAGGGAGTGAGGAAGAGGCAGATAATGCTGATACCTCACACTGGTGAATGATGGATGACTATGTACAATATGTTTACATTATTGTGTTTTAAAGGTGAGATGATAAATATTGAGATATAGGAGTTGAAAGAGGGAGAGACATCAGGAGGACTACAGGCTTGTCTGAAGTGGGTTACACTTTAAAAAAAGAGAAAGTGGAGAGAAGGAACACCAGCTCCAATCCCAAATGTTAGGAGAAACATAAGAGCCAATTTTGCACCAAACAGCTTCAGTCATGAGAAATAGTACCACAATAATTTATATTAATTAACTTATAAAACTGTAATTTTTCAGAGTGGATGTGAGTTGACCCTGTGTACTGTGGTGTTATGATTATTAATGTGAGTTGTGAGTTAGTGTGATGTGGTTCCTCTTTTCTACAGAGTGTCATTGTGTCGTATCACATCCTCCAACTCAGCACCTGCAGTCGCTCCCAGCTGCAGCAGTGCAGTCTCTCTACAATCTGACTGAGGGAGGTTTTTGTACGACTCTATAACACTGTGTGAACCAGTAGCCAGAGATGCTATGTTCACTCTGACAGTAGTAATCTGCTGCATCTTCAGTCTGGACTCCACTGATGGTCAGAGTGAAATCAGATCCAGATCCATTGCCACTGAAACGAGCTGGAAAACCTGACTGTAGCTGATTTACAAGTTTAATCAGGAGTTTAGGAGCTTCTCCAGGTTTCTGCTGATACCAGTAAAACCAGTCACCATTAGAGTCCTTGTACACTGCCTGACTGGTTCTACAGTTGATGGTGACTGTTTCTCCTGGAACAGCAGATTTTACTGCAGGAGTCTGAGTTACTGTGACTTGACCTCTGCACTCTGTAAAAATATATTATAATTCACCATAAAACTGAAACATTATAATACATAAAATGTGTATTTGAATGAACAGATGATTGTAGAGATAAAATCTAAAGCAGCGTCTGACCTTGAGTCCAGAGGATCAGTGTCCAGATGAAGACGGGGATCAAAGTCATGGTAGCTGTGGGTGAAGTTGCTGTAGCAGCAGCTCTCAGTCATGAAGTGTTAAAGTCACAGCGCTATAAACACTCCCAGAGCACTGAAGCATGAGCTGCTAATGCAAAGCGTCCTCTAAGTATGGAAAAACAAGATTTAGGTCTGAGCAGCATTATTAAGGTATTCTTTCATAGCTTCATGTATCAGATAAATTGTGTTTTTGACTGTAGATTTGAATCTCATCATTAGTCTATAATTTGGTGTTATTTCTCCTCCCGTCTTCTGCAGTGTGTGCAGTACACTGTCCTTTAAATTAAACCTAGATAACTTTACCCTGGTGTTATGCTTATTCATGCACTGTGTGTTTTGTTCAGAAGATGGAAATTGTTTTGGTTATCGGCAGTTTTGCTGAATGATGTTATCAGAATTCTGCTTTGTTGTATGATGTTCAGATAAACTTGTGTATCTTCTTTACAGATATTATATCACAGAGCTCAGTATGTTAGAGTTTACTCACCCACTCACTCACTCATTCCCAGAAGGCTTAGGGCATGAGGCGGGGTACACCCTAGACAGGGTGCCAATCCATCGCAGTGTTATAGTTTACATTAACATTATTATACCTGTGTGTGTGTGTGTGTGTGTGTGTGTGTGTGTGTGTGTGTGTGTGTGTTGTCTCCAGCTGGTCCGGTGGTGAAGCCCTCTGTGTCCTCTCTGCAGCTCTCTGAGGGATCGGCCTCACTGTTCTGCCTGCTCTCAGCCTATTCTTCACAGGGGGCGCTGCTGCTGCCGAGGTGAACGAGGGGGTTGGGACCAGCACAGAAGAACGGCTTCTACACGCTGGGAAGAGGCCGAGGTGTTCGGCTGTACCGTCTCCTACCACGACACGACTCAGATCACCTCATTCCGAAAGAGTCGCTGTGACGCTCACTAGAAATTAAGTGTACACTATAAAGCATGCTTAGTGGTCTAAAATGGTGTCAGTGGTGTAACTATGCTGAAATAAAGCTTTAATGTGGAAAACATGTCTCCTTTTTCAGTTGTGAAGTGTCTTTGGCAGCGATTTGGAACAGGATTTGTGTGTGTGTGTGTGTGTGTGTGTGTGTGTGTGGTGTGTGTGTGTGTGTGTGGTGTGTGTTCACTGTAGGTTTTTGTACGACGGCTTCATTGGAATGTATCACTGTGGTGGACTTTTGGTGGCGGCTCCAAACTCATTATAAGAAGTAAGTGCCTTCTTTTTCTAGAAGCTCAGAGCTTCATTAATAATTTTACACAATTTAATAAAATGTATAAATTTACTGTAAAATTATAACAGAACATTTATATAAGGAAAAAAGAGAAATGTAATGTGAAGCGCAGAGCTGCTCCTTTAAAATATAAGCTTTTGTCTTATTTTGTAAAATTCTTTCTAAAACTTAAGAAAAATTTGAAATGTTAGTTTTTAGTAGATAAAATTTTGCTTTGTGTTGCTCTAATTTATCATCGTACTGAAAATGTGTGTAAGAATAAATCATGAACAATGTTGGGTTATTGCTTATTTTTTATGAGCCACAAAATAATTATTAACATCATGTAAAAAAACTAAATAAACATACATAACTTTACGGTGGTGTGATGCTCATTCATACACACTGTGGGTTAGATGACGTTACGAGGTCGTAACACGTTACGTGTCGTGGTCTCCTACCATGACACGACTTAGATCACCTCGTTCCGAAAGAGTCGCTGTGACGCTTACTAGAAATCAAGTGTACACTTTAAAGCATGCTTAGTGGTCTAAAATGGTGTCAGTGGTGTAACTATGCTGAAATAAAGTTTTAATGTGGAAAGCACACTTCCTTTTTCAGTTGTGAAGTGTCTTTGGCAGCGATTTGGAACAGCAGCTTTAACAGCCGGTCGAGTGCAGTGTGTTTGTTTTGCGTAAGTGAGTTTGTCTGAAGAACCAAGAACATCTGCTGAAAGTGCTGTTATATTCTGGAAACTGTTAATGCAAATGTATGTGTGTGTGTGTGTGTGTGTGTGTGTGTGTCACTGAGTATATTTAATGCTTAATGTGCTACTGGGTAAAGAGGACCACACTCATTTCATATTTTTCTGATTAGTTAGAATGTGCAATCTAATGCATTCCACAAACATACAATAAAAAAAATTAAAACATCATTATTCTTCTCTCTCTCTTTCTCACAAGTGAAACTGAAAGGGAGTGAGTCAGGTGGTGGGTTGTCGGAGTAAATTCTGCGCGTACTCGGCCCAGGCAAGGAACTGGCTCCAGGAGTGGTGGTGATCTTGGCAGAAGGTACGGAGATATCTGCCTATCTCCTGAATCTTGCACTCGGTTTGCCCGTAACTTTGGGGGTGATACCCAGAAGACAGGCTTACGGTCACACCCAGGGGTCCAAAAAAGGCCTTCCAGAACCTAGAAATGAATTGGGGGCCTCTGTCAGATACTATGTCTTCAGGGATCCCATACACCCGGAAAACCTGGTCGAATAGCGCTTCGGCCGTCTTTTTTAGCCAAGGGGAGTTTTTGGAGAGGAATGAGGCGGCAGGACTTTGAGAACCTATCGACGATGACCAGTATGCAGGTAAAGCCTTTGGAGAGCGAGAGATCGGTGATGAAGTCTACTCCTAGGTGAGACCAGGGACGCCGGGGAAGAGGTAATAACTTGGAAGAGGTAATAACTTCCCTGCGGGCAGCTGTCTGGAGGGTTTGGAGGTGGCACAGTCCCGGCATTCTCTCACGTACCTTCTGACTTAATCTGCCATATTGGGCCACCAGAAGCGTTCCTTTAGGAGTGAGAGGGTTTGATTGGTACCAGGGTGACCAGTGCCCAGTAAAGCATGCGCTTGATGAAGTAGGATGTCCCTATGTGCAGTCGGAATGTAGAGACGACCAGCCGGGCAACCTGGTGGAGAGGGTTCTGTTGTCAAGGTCTGACGAATCTCTTCCTCAACTTCCCACTGAATTGGAGAGATGAAGAGGGTCGGGGGAAGAATGTTTCCAGGAAGTTCTGGAGCTTCTTCCCTTTCATGTTGACGAGAAAGATCGTCAGCCTTGACGTTTTTTGTTCCTGGTCTATAACTGATTGTGAAGTGGAACCGGGTGAAAAATAGCGCCCATCTGGCCTGTCGCGGATTAAGGCCCTCAGATATTCCAGGTTTCGGTGATCAGTTAAGACCAGAAAAGGTTGTCTAGCCCCCTTCAACCAGTGTCACCATTCCTCCAGTGCAAGCTTGATTGCCAGGAGCTCTCGATTCCCGATGTAGTAATTCTTTTCGGCTGGTGATAGTTTCCGTGAGAAGAAAGCGCAGGGATGGTATTAAGGAGGTTTCCCCTGCTGCTGAGAGAGGACCGCTCCAACTCCTGACTGAGAGGTGTCCACTTCAACAAGAAATGGTTTATTGGGGTCTGGGAGAGCAAGGATAGGTGCAGTAGTGAATGCTTTCTGGAGTTTAGACATGGCGCTAGTGGCTTCTTCGTTTCAGGTAAGGGTTTTGCACTTCCCCCTCAGAAGGTTTGTCAGGGGGGAAACAAGGGAACTGTAGTTCTGAATAAATCTGCGGTAGAAATTAGCAAAACCTAGAAATCATTGGAGGTGTTTTATGGTGGTTGGGATTGGCCATGTTTGAATCGCCTCCACTTTCCCCCCGTCCATCTTGATTCCGAGTTGACTGATGTGATAGCCTAAAAATGAAACAGAGGTTTGGTGAAATGCACATTTTTTGGCCTTCAGGAACAATCGATGTTGTCTGAGTCTCCGGAGGACCTCGGTCACATGAATGTGGTGTTCCGATTCGTTCCTCGAGTAGATAAGTATATCATCGATGTAAACTATAACAAATTTATTCAGAAACGATCGAAACACCTCATTCATGTAACCCTGGAAAGCCGTTTTCCATTCATCCCCCTCTCGTATTCGAATTAGGTTATAGGGGCTCCAGACATCCAACTTGGTGAAAATGTGCGCTCCTCGGAGTTGTTCTAAGGCTGCCGGGACGAGAGGGAGTGGGTAACTGAATTTAATAGTAATTTTATTTAGGGCACAGTAATCAATGCAGGGACGGAGGCCCCCTTCTTTTTTGGCCACGAAGAAAAAACTCGAAGCAGCAGGGGAGGTGGACGACCGAATGTACCCTTGTTGGAGAGCCTCCTCAATGTACTCTTCCAAGGCTTTCTGTTCTGGAATGGAGAGAGAGTAGATTTTCCCCTTGGGCACTGGTTCATTGGGAAGGAGGTCAATGGCGCAGTCCCATGGCCGATGAGGTGGCAGCTGAGAGGCTCGCCGAGGACAGAACACATCCTTAAAATGGGAGTAGGTCTCTGGAATGGTCACTTAGAGCTGATTGGTGGGACTCTCCACGGACGTGGTGTTTACGGAAAGGATAGGTCTTGCGTGGGGACACCGACTCATGCATTCAGACCCCCACTTCAGGATTTCTCCACTGACCCATGAAATAAAAGGTTGGTACTTGGCGAGCTATGGGCGTCCAAGGATGACGTCTCTGGTGGATCAATCCAGAACCAGAAATCTTATGCTTTCTGTATGCAGCCATCCCACTCGCATGCGGGTAAGTGGGGTGATGTAACGAACCCACCCTCCCCGAGGGGGGGCGCCAGTGACGCAACGTATCCTGAACTGAGTTGAGTGAAAAGTCATGGGGTCCCGAGTTGCTGACAAAGCGTGGCGGAGATGAAGTTGCCGGCTGACCCCGAGTCCAGGAGTGCCTTTACTGTAAGAGACAGGGAGGCAGTATCAAAAACTACGTCTATGGTTAACGGAGTCATAGGTTTGCAAGAAGAAGAAGTTACTATGCTCACCAGAGGACGAGGAGGCCGTCGGGGACATGTCAGACGGACATGTCCTTTCTCTCCACAGTAAAGGCAGATTCCTTGGGTCAGTCGGTGCTGTCTTTCGGAGGTCGTGAGTCGAGAGAGAAATTGTGAGTCTACTTGCATAGGTTCTGGAACTGATCTCACCTCTGTTGGGCGGAGAACTGCAGATGGTGGATGGCGCGTGGAGATTTCGGTAGTGCACTCTTAGAGTTGCAGCCTCAGGCGTGGATCCAGTCCCTGTCGGAACTTCGTCAGGAGTGCAGCCTCATTCCACCCACTGGCGGCAGCTAGGGTTCTGAAAGTGAGTACATAATCATTTATAGACATTTCACCTTGATTTAGCTTAAATAGTTTCTCGCCAGTGGTGGACGAGTCAGCAGATTGGGTAAACACCTCCTTGAAGTAAGTTATGAACTCATCATAATCATGAACTACATTCCCTTTCCTGCTGCCAAATGGCCTCAGCCCACTGAAGAGCCTTGCCGGTAAGTAATGAAATGATATACGCTATTTTAGACCGTTCGGTAGGAAACCTGAGAGGCTGCATCTCGAAGGTGAGGTCACACTGAAGGAGGAATCCATTGCAGTTCTCCGCCTCACCACCGTAATGTGGTGGCGCTGCCATGGGACTGGTGTCAGGAGACGAGACGAGGAGCCAGGAGACAAGACAATATACAAACATTGAAGTAGAGAGCAGGTGAGTCTAGCGGAGTCCGTATTCCGTGTTGGAGGTCAGACGCTGAGTGCTGGGAAGTGAAGTGTATTTAAGGTGTGGTGCTAATGTGAAACAGGTGTGCTCAGAACTCAGATAATTGGGAACGGAGATTGAGGGTGGAGCCTGGTGTTTCCATGACACAGACACAAACACACACAGAGTTTGATCTTTCTTTCTGTGTTGATGCACATCATAGAGAAAGAGGGAGAGAGAGAGAGAGAGAGAGAGAGAGACAGAAGAATCTCTTTCAGCCCACTTTGTAGCCTTTTATTCACATAGATGTATTTGATTCTGTCATCGTGTGAATGCAGAATTTCCAGCAAACAGTGTAAATGATGGCTGTCTCTCAAATCTCCTGATATCTCCTGAAGGTCTGCCTCTCCTCTCTTTAGAACAGAAGAAAGAGCTTGAACTGATATTTAATCTTTATTTAATTCTGGTCATGTTGTGATGAGTCTGTCAGCATCATCAAGCCCAGAGATAACAGACGGCTCTGAGTAAATCATGACTTAACTACTCAGCATATACGTACAGGAATGCTGTGTATAACTTTTATCCAATTTTAAATGTGTTGATGATGCAAAATATCCACCAAATGCAGTAATCTAGTTCAAGCTAGATGTTAAAAAAAAGCTAGTTTATGCATTCATGACCTCCAGACTGGACTATTGTAATGCATTACTAGGTGGTTGTCCTGCATGCTCAATAAACAAGCTTCAGTTAGTCAAAAACGTTAACCTCAATATTATGATCCCTTTCCTGGCTACCTGTTCAGTTTAGAATTACTTACAAAATAGTACTACTTATATACAAGGCCTTAAATGGTTTAGCTCCCACATACCTAACCAGTCTTCTGATACGCTACAATCCGCCACGCTCCTAAAGATCACAAAACACTGGACTTCTGGTAATTCACAGAATTTCAAAATCAACAAAAGATTTAGGGATTTTTCATATTTAGCTCCAACGCTTTGGAATAGCCTTCCAGACAGTGTTTGGGGCTCAGACACAGCTTCCCAGTTTAAAAGTAGACTCAAGACGCACCTTTTTATTCTGCCATACACGTAACTCATCCCATAACTTCATACTCCAGTACATCTATCCTGAATGGCAACTACGCTAATTCTCTCCATCTGTTCAGTATTTTTCTACCCATCCCGAGGCATCTGGAGATTGTGCCAGCTGCAATAGACAAAGGGCAACCCTGCAAGGTTCCTGAGACATCCAGAGAAGGACCAGCTTAAGCTGGATTCTCCTTTATGATGGTTGGAGCTACACATCCTGCTCCTGTGCTTCCAGTGATCCAGACCCCATCTGCCCTCTGCACCTACTGACTTATGTTAATTTAAAGAATTTCTGTTATATTGAACTTTCATGATGTTATATAACATTTATTGAACACACATGATGTTATATAATTTTTTATCTGTTATCACCCCAATGAGGATGGGTTCCCTGATTGAGTCTGGTTCCTATCAAAGTTTCTTACTATTGCCATCTCAGGGAGTTTTTCCTTGCCTCTGTCATCGTCACACTTGGCTTGCTCATTAGAGACATTCATCATTCATTCATTCATTCATCTCATTTGTTATCTAGACACATTTTTCTCACACAGACACACTTCCAAATACTTTCTTATTTTTAAATTTCCTTTATTTTTGTGAAGCTGCTTTAAGACAATGACCATTGTTAAAAGCGCTATATAAATAAAATTGAATTGAATTAATCTACAGTATATCCTCTCTTACAGAGTGAACAGAATAGCAGCAAAGTGCACCAGGATGACACGAGAACAAAACACAGGTGAGACAAACTGATAATAAAACTTATATATAGACAGCAAAAGAAAAAAATGGTCTGAGGTCATGTATAAAACAGGGCCATCAGCTGGAGAAATCAGATCACATTAAAACAACACCTTAATGCTGCGTGATTCCTGACTCAATAAACCATCAAACAGGAGCGAGACCTGAACCACAGGACAAGAAGTAGTATTGCACTGTCTCTCAAGTATACTTACATCTACAGCACCCGGCACATCCCCTTATCCAGTGTGACTTACAGACGTACATGTGCTTTGGTAGTCTACAATAAAACACATCCTCATAAACCAATAAAATATTATGAAGCTAAATTCCCATTAGAGAGAAGTTAATATTAGTGCAGAAAGAAAACAACAGCACAAAATGAAGTTTTTTATTAGGGTTTATTTTAGCGCTTGGTGACTGAATAAAGTTCTTTGTTTAAAGCCTGATAGTGCTGCAGATGTTCAGTTTTTGGCCAAGACAATTAAAAAAAGATGTGATGAGATATGAGGAGAGAATGTTAGCTAGTTTTTTAAACTACCCGAAGTTTCATTGTTCTGTCAGATGTTGTTACACAATAGTTCTCCTCAACAATCACCAAATCCATCATAGTGATGCATCTCTAGTGATATACAGCAGAACAGACTTGCTGAGATTTAGTTTCAGCTGAGGATAAAGAGCTGCCATCCATGATGAGATGTCTGCCAAACTTACTGAGATTCATGCAGAAACACTGGATGCTGAAAGTCACAGAGAAAGAAGAGAAGGAGGGAAGGATTGAGAGAGTGAGGGAGAGGTATAGTTACTTGTAGGTAGAGCAAGGAAGAAGAAGAGAGCAGAATACTAAGTAATAATCAGAAAAATTAAGCGGGATAAAACTTATACCTCTTGCTGGTAAAGGATGGATGACCATGTCCAAGTAGTTCACATTATTGTGTTTTAGAGGAGAGTTGTTAAATCTTCGGATATAAGAGTTCTAAAGAGAGAGAGGAGTCAGGAGGACTGGAGTCTTGACTGAAGGGGGTTACACATTAAAAAGAGAGAAAATGAGTCCAATGGCTAAGGACAGTGACAGATGGGTAATAATATGAAGTTTATATTGGATTTAATGAACGAAATATTAAAATGAGACAGGACAGGTGTGTGTGTGTGTGTGAGAAAGCAGAGAACCAGGACATGAGATATATATCCTATGTTGTCGCTTACTGTAGGGCTGTGGAGTGAAGGAGCTTTTTTCATTACTGTACCTTAGTGGAGTGGAGAGAAGGAACACCAGTTTGATTCCCAAATCTCAGAAGAGAGAGTCTGTGAGGAGTTACACCAGTAACTGAGGGAGAATCTAGAGCAGGGCTGAAGTGTGTCATGAAAGGGAAACAAGAAAAACACAACTAAATCAGAGAGCAGATGATTAACCACCAAATAGCTTTGAAAAAGGATTAGAATAATTTATAAATCAATAGAAGTATTAATTTTACAGTAGTGGCCCTGGTGGACTCTGTGTACTGTGGTGTTATGATTATTGAGAGATTTCTAATGTGAGTTGTGAGTTAGTGTGGTGTGGTTCCTCTCCTCCACAGAGTGTCATTGTGTCGTATCACATCCTCTAACTCAGCACCTGCAGTCGCTCCCAGCTGCAGCAGTGCAGTCTCTCTACAATCTGACTAAGGGAGGTTTTTGTACGACTCAATAACACTGTGTGAACACGCAGCTGCTAGGACAGTGAACGCCTTTACAGTAATAATCTGCTGCATCTTCAGTCTGGACTCCACTGATGGTCAGAGTGAAATCAGATCCAGATCCACTGCCACTGAAACGAGCTGGAAAACCTGACTGTAGCTGATTTGCTTTTATAATCAGTAGTTTAGGAGCTTCTCCAGGTTTCTGCTGATACCAAGCTAAAGGTTGATAGCCCCAACCTTGGTACACCTGGGGATTAGTTCTACAGTTGATGGTGACTGTTTCTCCTGGACGAGCAGATTTCACTGCAGGAGTCTGAGTTACTGTGACTTGACCTCTGCATTCTGTAAAAATATAAATTATAATTCACCATGAAACTGAAACATTATAATACATAAAAATGTGTATTTGTATGAAAAGAGGATTGTTTAGATAAAATCTAAAGCAGTGTCTGACCTTGAGTCCAGAGGATCAGTGTCCAGATGAAGACGGGGATCAAAGTCATGGTAGCTGTGGGTGAAGTTGCTGTAGCAGCAGCTCTCAGTCATGAAGTGTTAAAGTCACAGCGCTATAAACACTCCCAGAGCACTGAAGCATGTGCTGCTAATGCAAAGTGGAACCTCTCTTTATGGAAATGTGTGTGTGTGTGTGTGTGTGTGTGTGTGTGTGTGTGTGTGTGTGTGTGTGTGTGTGTGTGTGTGTGTGTGGTCACTGTAGTGTAACAGAAGTTTTTGTACGACGGTTTCATTAGATTGTATCACTGTGGTGGACTTTCGGTGGCGGAACCAAACTCATCATTGGTAAGTCACTTTTAGTAAAACTAAGTTGCTTTTACTTCTTCTACAGTTTTTAAGAAAATTAAGAAAATAACTTCTGTTCATCATGTACATGAGTAAATTAAAGTAGTGTGTATAGTTATTAGTAATATGTTGGGAGTTATTCTAAACCATGAAGTACTAAGATAATAAATGAGTAAATACGGCAGATGTAATAAATATGCTGTGTGTGTGTGTGTGTGTGTGTGTGTGTCGGTGAGTTTAAACCTGGTCACTGGTTGATATCTGAAGTTTAGTTTAAATTGTTCTAAAGTCTCTATGCTGATGTAAAATACAGACGAATGCTGCTGTGTGTTTGTGTTAAACAATGAACATTTGTGTAATCAGATCCATTTACTACTATCACACAGGGAGCACTTTATATTACACATCAGTAAGAAGTGTTTAACACAGAATAAAGCTGATCAAAGTCTGAGTCGCTCCACAATATAACCAGTAACTAGTAAATCTTCTCCTGCTGAGTAGTTCTACTGAACTGCAGTCATGTGAATAAGCAGTAATGAGTAAATGTTGTGTGAGTGTGTGTAAATGTGTGTTTATTGTGTGTTTGTCTTTTCCAGCCGGTCCCACGGTGAAGCCCTCCGTGTCTCTGCTCCCTCCCTCCTCTCTGCAGCTGTCTGAGGGATCCGCCTCGCTGCTCTGCCTGCTGTCTGCCTACTCTCCACAGGGGGCGCTGGTGAGCTGGAGCGTAGACGGCTCAGAGGTAAAGGACCGGGTTCTGACCAGCGCAGAAGAACAGAAGAAGGACGGTTACACACGCAGCAGCACCCTGACCCTCAGCAAAGCAGTCTGGGAAAAGGGGGAGGAGTTTGTCTGTACAGTCTCCCATGCTGGTGTCAATCATCCGGTCACGTTCACAAAGAGCCAGTGTGAAGACTAACAGCTCCAAGATAGAATTTAACACTGAGCTGCTTACACATCCATCTACAATAGAGTTTCAGTTCTACACAATGCTGACATTTCTGTCTTTACTCTCTTCACTGTCCTGTTGCTCTTCCTGTAGTTTTGCTCTGCTGAAATAAAGCTTCATTTTGGACATTGTGTCTTCTTTTATTCCAGTTAATAGTCATTATCAGTGTGATGAGAGAGTGTGTTTAGCTGTAGATTCAGTGCTGTGTGTTGTGCTTCAGTGAGTTTGGCTGAAGAAACTTGAACATCTGGTGAAAGTGCTGCTCTATTCTGGGAGAAAGAGGATCACTCAGCCGTCTTCATGTGAATCTCACTTCCTCTACACTGCTCTCTGATTTACTGCTTAACACTGACTCTGTGTGTTTAGCTGGGTGTGGAGCGGGAAGCTGCTTTCATCTCTTTCTTTACTGCAGGGTTTATGCTTGAGTGAACTGACAGGTAAAGACTTATTTTATATTAATAAGATGGAGGAGTTCAGATCCTCATCCATTCCTACTTGTGTCAAAACTGTACACTGAATTTAAACTGAAAATCAGCTTCTGACTTTCTTTTACCTCAGAATCCAGTAGACCTTCTGAGAACAGTGTTTATGTCCATTCTGGACTCAGTATAAATGAATCAGTGCATAACAGGACACACTTATGAAGCTGCTCTTTAGATTAAATTTAGAAAATATAGTGACATTTCCACATGGATGTGGTGAGGGACGACATGCAGGAGGTTGGAGTGAAAAAGTAAGATGTGGTAGACAGAGTCAGATGGAGACAAATGGTCCGCTGTGGCGACCCCTAGTGGGAGCAGCTGAAAGAAAAAGAAGAGACATTTTTACTGTCTAAAGTAGTCTTAGATCATCTCAACTCCTTTAAAGTGTTTTATTAATAATGTATGTACGTTGCTGTGCTACCACATTAACCATACATTCACATCAATTACTGCACAGAGATTTTTTTTTAATCTGCCAGAGTTATCAGCTATGACTGGATCACTGTCTGACCCCAGAGAACTCGATCAGGTGACTGAACGCTTAGAGTAAACTTTATATCATACTTTAAATAATGTAGCTCCATTTAAAAAAAAATAATTATAGAGAATAAACTTACTCCCGCATGAAAACTGTTTAGAAGAAACTGCAATAGAGTGGGATTAGAGAGAGTCGTTAAGATGTAACGACCAGAGAGAGTAAGGGGGATTTTAAGGGAGGCTTTCCTGGTGGACCAGCATGAAAAATATGAGACAGGTTGAACCTAAATATATTTAAAAATATATTTATCACTTGCACATAGACGGCTCCTTTTAGCCCCTCTCTTGAATCTATCTTCTCTGTCCAAAAGTCAAACATTCTAATCCTCAATCCTGTATCCTTTGTCCTTTATGTGATGATATACTGTACGGCTCCGGACACACAGCGGTATGAGAGTTTGACTCGCCGGCATGGTGTGCGCGTGGTGTGCGCGGCGAGTTTAGAGGAGTGTGTGTTAGCGGTTGGTGATGTGGTGGGACATGAGAACATCGCCTCTGCTTCCCGAATGAACAGTGCTGTTGTTGTGTTTGTCAATAGTGTAGATAAAGTGATTAAAACTGTCCAAAATGGAATTACACTTAATAACGAGCACATACTGGTCTCTCCCCTGAGCTCCCCAGCTAAGAAAGTAGTTCTGTCTAATGTTCCCCCTTTTATATCTGACAGTGTGATAGCAGCAGAACTGTCCAGATACGGACGCCTGGTCTCCCCTATAAAGAAAATCCCCCTTGGCTGTAAACCCCCTCTGATAAAACACCTAGTATCTTTCAGGAGAGTTGTTTTTATGATTTTTAATGAGGGTGTTGAAGAGCTAAACGTCATTTTCAAATTCAGAGTTGAAAACTTTGATTATAACATATTCGCCTCCTCAGACACCGATATAAAATGTTTTAAATGTGGTGCAATGGGACATCTTGTCCGTGCCTGTCCTGAAAGACAGAATGATCCTGATGCTCCTGTGCGACCGGGTCAAGACTCCACCGTGCTGGCCGTGGCCGTTCCCCCCGCGACCACGGCTCGGCCGCCTGCTGAGGGACCCGAAAATGCTGCCGAACCAGTGCCCAAAGTGAATGAATCCCAAGCCCAGCCTGCAATCCAAGAGTCAGCTGAAACAACATCGACACCAAAAGCAACATGCTCGACTAAACCGGACCGAGGGGAACCCAACGTGACCCAACCGGCACGGCCAGGCCGAGCATGACTGATAAGGTCTCAGAGGGCTCGGGTGCAGCGCTGGAGTCACCCGTCCTCTCAGCGATGGGTACAAGGGCGAAGAGCCGCCAACTGGAAGCAGCAGCCACTGCACTGTCACAGGGGGACGAGGCGGACATAGAGATGGAAGAGGAGCCCCTCTTCAAGACACCCAAAAGGAAAAAAGACCGCAAGGGAGGAGGAAAAAAACTCCCCAAAAAAGACACAGAAACAGAATCAGACAGTGATGGCTACATATCGGACTCTGTGATGATTCTCACCCCTGAGGAAGAAAGAATGCCAGTGGTTTACAGCGAGGAGTCTATACACAGCTTCTTAGAAAAGACAAAAGGAGGCTCAAAAATCAAACTGGAAGATCACTTCCCAAACAAGAGACAGTTCATTCACGACGTCAAATATTTCAAAAAACACAAAGCTTTTATTGACCGGGAAATATTCAGAATAAAGAAATGGATCACTAAAATAAATAAAGAACTCGCTGAGGAGGACTTTTGATTTTACCTCTCCGCTAGACACTGGTATGTTTTCTTTCTTTCTTATATATGAGACTGTTTTTTTATCTATACACCTTTTAATGAATGGAATAAACATTGCGAGCTTAAATATTAATGGGGCAAGAACATATGAAAAAAGAGCTAAACTTTACGAACTATTAAAACAGAAACACATCGATGTGGCTCTACTGCAGGAGACACACAGCGACTCTAAAAACTCTGCGGACTGGTCAAAAGAGTGGGTCGGGCTCGCAATTCTGAGCCACAATACACCACTGAGTGCTGGAGTCGCACTGCTCTTTGCTCGCAATTTTATACCGAACTCTTATACAGTAGAAAAATTTTTAAATGGGAGGCTTTTAAAAGTGAGAACTTTTTATGAGAATGAAGTCTTTGTTTTTATTTGTGTGTACGCTCCCACCAAGGCAGTAGAGAGGATGAGTTTTTTAGGCAAACTAAACAACGTCATTAATGAATGTAATTCTGCTGATATTTTAATTCTGGGTGGGGATTTTAACTGCACAACCGACAATCTGGACAGAAACCTTAAAGAACCCTTACATGGCCTTCCGTAAACGCATGTGGGAGATGATGGAGGCCCAGGACTTAAGTGATATATGGAGAAACTTAAACACAAAACAAAGACAGTTCACCTGGGCCTATTCCGTAGATAACACACTCTCTCTGGCTAGACTCGATCGATTTTATTGTTTTAAACATCAACTGTCTTATTTTACGAAATGTTTTATTACCACAGTAGGCATCTCCGACCATAGTATGGTGCAGTGCATAGTCAGTAGGAAAAACCTAAAACCTGAAAGTGCCTACTGGTATTTTAATACTGTACTTTTAGAGGATGCCAATTTTAAGTCTTTTACTTATTTATGGGCCAGTCTTAAATCACAAAAAGCTGATTTTAGCTCTCTACAGCAATGGTGGGACTTAGCTAAAGCACAAACAAAAGTTTTCTGTCAGCAGTACACTCTCAATGTCACAAAAGACATTGTTAGATCAATGAGAGCTCTAGAGACCGAAATAGTGGAACTCCAGGGTTTGGAGACCACAGGAGATCGAGGAAATATTGAAACCCTCAAAAACAAAAAAGCCATAATGAATGACCTGCTGGGCACTGCAGCACAGGGGGCGCTGGTCCGCTCATGTTTTAAACATGCTACGGAAATGGATGCTCCTTCCAAGTTCTTTTTTGGTCTGGAACAAAAAAATGGACAGAAAAGAATCATACATGCTGTGCGATCAGAATCAGGGGATCTTGTATCAGAGCCCACTGAAATTTGCAAGCAGACAAACAGCTTTTACTCAAAGCTGTATAGTAGTGAGTGGTCAGAAGCACATGCAATAGAGGAGACCTTTTTAAAAAATCTGCCCAAATTGCCAGAACAAACGGTCACAGACATGGCAACAGAACTGACGCTGGCAGAGATTCAGGAGGCTCTCCAAGGTCTGAAGAACGGACGGGCGCCAGGTATAGACGGTCTCCCTGTAGAGTTCTACAAGACTTTTTGGTCAGTAATAGGACAGGATGTAGTAAAGGTGTTGCAGGACAGCGTGAAAGGAGGAAAGCTCCCGGTGAGCTGCAGGAGGGCTGTCCTGACCTTACTGCCAAAAAAGGGAGACCTGACGCACCTGGGAAACTGGCGCCCAGTATCACTGCTGTGCACTGACTACAAACTACTCTCAAAAGCATTAGCCTCAAGACTGACAAAGGTACTGGAGCAGATCATTCATCACGCCCAGACGTACTGCGTGCCTGGTAGGTCTATCTTTGATAACATACATTTAATTCGCGATATTTTGGATGTCTCTAGACTTTTGGATTTAAAGACTGGTCTTATTTTGCTGGACCAGGAAAAGGCTTTTGACCGGGTTGAACACGAATATTTGTGGAAGGTACTGGAAAACTTTGGTTTCAACCCAGGTTTCACAGCCATGATCAAAACATTGTATAGTGACATTGAGAGTGTACTGAAGGTTAATGGTGGTTTATGTGTTCCTTTTAAAGTACACAGAGGCATTAGACAGGGCTGCTCTCTATCAGGCATGCTATATTCCTTGGCAATAGAACCTCTTTTATGCAAACTGAGAGATCAGCTTTCTGGTTTTAATATACCTCATTTTAATATTTTAACCTGTCTTTTAGCTTATGCCGATGATCTAGCTGTAATGGTGAACACACAGACAGATGTGACTTTTTTAACTGACGTTTTAGAAGATTTTAAGATTTTATCATCGGCTAAAATCAACTGGAACAAAAGCGAAGCTATTTTAGTAGGAGAATGGGGAGGCGAGCAGCCCACACTACCAGGGGGTTTAACATGGAAAAAGAGCGATTTTAAATACTTAGGTGTCTACTTGGGTAGTGCTGAGTTTTTAAACAAAAACTGGGAGGGTATTGTTGAAGGCATAAAAGGCAGACTGAGCAGATGGAAGTGGTTGGTCCCAAAAATGTCTTACAGAGGACGAGTGCTGGTCATCAACAACCTAGCAGCATCGTCCCTGTGGCATAAACTGGCATGTATGGACCCTCCACCAAACCTGCTAGCAAGCATACAGGCCCTACTGGTAGATTTCTTCTGGGACAAACTGCATTGGATACCACAAAGCCTGCTTCACCTGCCTAAAGAGGAATGAGGACAGGGCCTGGTGCAGCTAGCCAGCAGAACTGCAGCCTTCCGTCTGCAGTTCATCCAGAGACTCCTCACCGGTGCCAGTGACGAAGGATGGAGAGCAGCAACCTTCACACTCTTACGCACGGTGGGAGGACTCGGACTGGACAGATCTCTGTTTTTAATGGACCCCACAGCACTGGACACGACTGGATTACCAGTTTTTTATCAAAGACTTTTTAAAATTTGGAACTTCAAAAAACAAGTCAAAGGAAACAGAACCTTACACTGGCTGCTGGAGGAGCCCCTAGTCTGTGGAGGACATCTAGACATCTCTAGCGAAACCACCCCAGCACTATCCAAGACCCTGGTCTCCGCAGGGATCGTGACACTCCGGCAGCTGGTAAACATCACTGGAACAGACCTGTTTAGAGCAGAGGACTTGGCAGCACACATGGGACTCCGGTCTCAACGGGTCGCCAACCAACTCCTGCATCGATGGAGAACCACCCTAACGTCGGAGGAACGAGTTCAGCTGAAACGAGACCAGCTCTACAGAAGAGGAACCCTTTCCACAGCTGACCATAACTCCAGACCTAGAGGGATACGGCGGCCCCCTCCTGGAGCACAAGGGTGAGGACGAGATGAACTTTGAGACAGTGTCTGGTAAGGTTTTGTACAAAGCTTGCATAAAGGTTTTAAACAAGAAAAAACTGAATGGGAGGGTGGACACCCCATGGCGCACTGAACTGGGTTTTAATAATGATATTAAACCAGAGTGGAGAGCACTGTACAAACCACCATTAACCAAAAAGTTTGCTGACCTCCAATGGAGGATTTTACACGGAATTGTCTCTGTGAACTCTTTTATCTCTATTTTAAATAACACAAGAATGCCCCTTTTGTTCACAGAGAGAAACTGTTTTTCATGCTTTTATACATTGTTCCAGATTGTCGCCCTTGTTTAACCTTTTAAAATGCATTTTTTTACCACTGCATGTAGATTTTAATCACCAGTTTTTTATTCTTGGTTTTAAATATGTCCGGAGAAAGAGTTTTAAATGCCAGCTTATTAATTTTACCATTGGTCAAGCCAAAATGGCAATATATATAAGCAGAAAAAATAAGTTGGCACAAAGTACAGAATGTGACCCCCAAAAGATCTTCTCCAGACTTGTTAAATCAAGAATTTAAATCGATTTCAATTTCTACAAAAATATGAAAGACATAGACATGTTTAAAACAATATGGTGTTGTGGAGAGACTCTGTGTTCAGTAGAAGATGATGAACTAATCTTTACACCAAACTTAAACTGAAAAAACAACACACAAAAACAAACAAACACAATAACTATGTATGTTTAAAAGAATGAGTACAATGTCTAAAAAATGTCTCATTTATTTATTTATTTATTTATTTACTCATTTTTAATCAATCTATCCTTATTCTATTTTTATACAACAAAATTTGTAAAATAAAGGATCATAAACGTCAAAGTCTCTCTCTCTGTGCTGGGTGTGAGGAGAGTGCTTGGATGGCTGTTCAGCGATTTGCCAAGTTGTAGAAAGACTGACATTTCCCCCCCAATTTATTTATTTTTATTAGTAAATGTTACTAGTAAAAAAAAGTTAAAGGTTTATAGTGAGAGAGAGAGTGAGTGGGGCATCATGGCCTCTGAGGCTGGTCAAGAGACACTGTCTCTCCGACATGGCATTACTGTAGGTGTGTGGTGGAGGATGGAGTAGAGGTGGAGGAGGTGCTGCTAGTGGTGGAGAGCAGGTCAGGTGTGAGAACATCTACTCTGCCTCCCGGATAAACAAAGCAGTGGTGGTGGTTTAAAGCAAGATAAACCTTGCGAGTACACAAACAAAAAGGGGGAGTATGTGTAATAGGGTCAGCGGTTCAAATTACCCCTCTGTCTATCGCCACAACACGAGTCGTGATATCAAATGTGCCCCTATTTATTAGGACGAGGAAATTATGAAGGAGCTGGCCTGCTTGAATAAATTTGTTTGCCCCACGTTCTGCCTTTCTGCCAGCAGATTTTAATGGTTTTGAACGACATAAAAGGAACACTTCATGTAAAATTCTACTATAAAGAGGGGGAGACCTGCTTCATAGTTTTTGCCACCTTGGAGCAACTAAAGTGCTTTGACTGCAGGCGATATCAGACATGAAAGGCAGCGCTGTCTCAGGGCAGCTCAGGGGCCATTCGGCCAAGATAAAGCAGGAGCAGCACGGGGACAGCCAGTGGGAAAAACCTGACTGAAGAGGTACAGAAGCCACAAATCTGCACACCACCAATGACACCAAAAGACACACCGATACCTAAAGACACACCGACGCCTAAAGACACACCGATACCTAAAGACACACCGACGCCTAAAGACACACTGACACCTAAAGAGAGCACTACAGCTAAACCCGAAAAAAAAAGGAGACATCCACAACAGAACCCACCACAAAACTGAAAACCTGCAGTCAGACCCTGAGAGCCGCAACACAGGAGAATGATGAACCAGGGCGCAACTCAGCAGACACACACACACACACACACATCAACCGATTCTTACAGCTTCCCCCCCCCCAAAAAAAACACTGTAAATATGTAAATAACACCAGACTTATGAAAAGAAATGAAAACATGTAAATTACTTTATGATTTTTTCTTTAATAAAGTGTGTTAAGATGTCTCTCTATCTCTCTCTCTCTCTCTTCTCGTCTGTTCATCTCTCTCTCTCTCTCTCTCTCTCTGGTGCATGCTGGGAGTGAGTGGGGTGTTTGTGTGAGTGAGCGTGAGTGGTGACTCTTGTGCAAGTTCTTTTTTTCTTTGCTCACCCCCCCCCCCCCCCTTTTTTTTTTTGCATAGGGTGAAGATTTAGTTGTTTTCCTTAGATTTGATATATTTTTGGGGGGTTGTGTTCTTGTAGGTGGGGTGGGCTTTTTGGGTGTAGGGGAATCATGGCGGGTTTGAACTCACTCACGCGTCGTCACGGTGTGAAAGTGGTGTCTGCAGTGAGCGTGGAGAATTGTTGTTTAGCTGTGGGTGAAGTGGTGGGACATGATAATGTACTGTCTGCCTCAAGAATGAATAGTGCCATTGTTATCTTTTTAAGCACAATTGAAAAGGCTAATGAGTTAGTTCAGAGAGGAATCGTACTTGACTGCGTTCTCACTCCTGTTCTACCACTTTCATTACCATCAAAACGAGTCACTATCTCGAATATCCTGCCGTTTATTAGTGACGATGTTTTAATACAAGCATTGTCTCGCTATGGAAAACTGGTTTCCTCAGTTAAAAAGATTCCAATTGGTGGGTTTTCTCCTTTACTGAAACACGTTGTATCCTTTAGACGCTCAGTTTACATGATTGTAACAAATGACGCTGATCTAGACCTCGCGCTGAATTTCCGAGTGGATGACTTTGATTATGTGGTTTTCATAACCACTGACAAGATCAAATGTTTCGGCTGTGGAACAATCGGCCACTTGGTCCGATCTTGTCCCAGCAAACAAGGAAAGAGTGGCCGCACGGCTGGCGCGGAAAATGCAGCGAATGGCGGAGAACAATCGGCCAAAGACTCCGCGGAGGTGGAATCAGCGGTGGCGCAGGCGAGCGCTCATGATAACGCTCATGATAACGCTCATGGCGCTAGGATTGCGGAGAGTGCAGCGGTTTCAGTGGAGGAGGAAATCCAAAGTACAAAAGATGTTGAAGACAAGGGAGACAAAGGTGAGCCAAGCGATAAAATGGTTTTAGAAATGGACACTGGGGATGTTCGGGAGGCTGACAATAGGCCTAATGAAACTGGTGTAGAACAAACAGTGTTTAAGGTGAAAAAGTCAGACAAAGTAAACAATTCTTGGCAGGTTAAGAAAGTAGATCTGGAAAATGCTCCCGATCAGATCGACTCAGAGAGTGAAAGTGAATTATCTGACTCAAGCGTAACTCTGTCACAAAGTGAGTTTTTTAACCGTAATTATGACGTAGATGATATTAAATTGTTCCTTAAGTTAACGAAGAAAAGGAGAGGGGTTTTAGTCAATGAGTACTTCCCAGATGTGGGACAGTTTGTAGAAAAAAACCCAAAGTTTCATGGCTGAAGGCTGTTTTTTAAGTAAAGAAGTGTCCCGGTTAAAGAATATAATACGAAAACTTAACATGGACTTGAATGATGGCGGCGAAAAAGCTTAAATTAACAAAAATGAATTATAGTACTCTGGTTGTACTTCTACTTTTATTTATGAGTATGACTGAAGTGTGTGTTGCATCACTTAATGTGAATGGTGCTAGAAATAGCAGAAAAAGAGCTGAACTGTTTGAAGTTATTAAACAAAAAAACATAGATGTTACTTTCATTCAAGAGACACACAGTGACGTTATAAATGGAATGGGGTTTCTGTCCTAAGTCATAAAACCACACTTAGTGGTGGTGTGGGGATTTTATTTTCAAAAAATTTTTGTCCAACTTCATATCAAGTTGATGAGATTGTAAAAGGAAGGCTTTTAAAAATAAGAGCAATTTTTGAAAAACATGTTCTGATTTTTGTCTGTGCCTATGCACCAACATTGGCAATGGAAAGATTGTTGTTTTTAGATATGCTTAGTTCTACAATACAAAGTTGTAGTACAGAAGAATATTTATTCTTAGGTGGTGATTTTAATTGTACAGAAAATCCTATTGACAGAAATCATACTGAGCCCCACATGCTTTCACGTAAACGTCTTATTAAAGTTATAAATACGAATGATCTATGTGACATTTGGAGGCATTTTCATGATGGACAGAGACAGTATACATGGGCCCATGCTCGTGACAATTTCCTGTCTCTTGCAAGATTAGATCGTTTTTACAGTTTTAAACACCAGTTGGGCATTTTCAAAGGTTGTGTTATTTCCCCAGTCAGTTTCTCTGATCATCGCATGATTTTGTGTTTTTTCTTTTTAAGTCAAATCAAGCCCCACAGTGCTTATTGGCACTTTAACACCAATTTACTGTGTAATAAGGACTTTAAAGACGTCTTCAAGCTCTTTTGGGAAGACTTTAGAAAAACCAAAAATTTTTTTCAAGATTTAAAGCAATGGTGGGATTTTGGAAAGGTTCAAATAAAACAACTTTGTCAACAGTATACTTGCAACGTCACCAAAGAGCTAAATAAGTCAATGAAAGCCTTGGAGACAGATATAATTAAATTACAAAGTTTAGCTGACTTCACAAAGAATCAAAATTACACAGAGATGATCTCAAACAGAAAAACACAGTTAGCAGACCTACTGGGGTTGAAAACACAAGGAGCTCTGATTCGTTCTCGTTTTCTAAGTATTGAACAAATGGATGCACCATCCAAATATTTCTTTAGTCTTAAAAAGAAAAATGGACAAAAACGGTTTCTGCATGCTTTGCGCTCTGAGACAGGAGATATTTTAACTAGTCATGCAGAAATACGTAAAAGAGCTTGTACATTCTATGAAAACCTGTATAAGAAGGAGTTGGGAGCAGGGTGGGATTCTGAGAGCTCTTTTTTTGTAGGCCTGAATCAAATGTCGGAGGGGGCCAATGCAGACCTCTCAGGCGCTTTAAGCCTGGAGGAGTTGCACGAGGCTCTACAAGGCATGGAATCTGGAAAAGTCCCTGGAATTGATGGACTTCCGGTTGAATTTTACAAATTCTTTTGGACAGAGGTAGGGAACGATCTTTTGCACATGCTCAATGACAGTTTGGCCTCAGGCAATTTGCCGGTGAGTAGCCGTAGAGCGGTCATTACCCTTCTCCCCAAAAAAGGAGACCTTTTAGAAATTAAGAACTGGCGTCCTGTCTCACTTTTATGCTCCGATTATAAATTGCTTTCTAAGGTTCTAGCTAACAGGTTAACAAAGGTAATAGATCAAGTGGTGCATCCAGATCAGACTTATTGTGTTCCGGGTAGGTCTATTTTTGATAATATTACTCTTATGCGGGATATGTTTGATGTCTCCAAGTTGCTTGGTTTTAATATTGGACTTATTTCACTAGATCAAGAAAAAGCCTTTGATAGGGTCGAGCACCCTTACTTGTGGAGAACATTAGAAGCTTTTGGAATTTGTCAGAATTTTATTGATAAAGTGAAAGTGCTTTATGGGGATGTTGAAAGTGTGCTGAAAATAAACGGTGACTTATGTACTCCTTTTAAGGCTTATAGGGGTATAAGACAAGGTTGTTCTTTATCTGGAATGTTATATTCACTTGCCATAGAACCTTTGTTGCAACAATTGAGAGAAAAAGTTTGTGGTCTGAATTTACCTGTTTGTAAAAATAATATCACTTTGTCTGCCTATGCTGATGATGTAGTGGTCTTAATTAATGGGCAAAATGATGTTAAAGTATAATGGAAGTTTTAGAAGGTTTTAGAGATTTATCATCTGCAAAAGTTAATTGGAGCAAGAGTGAAGCACTTTTAATTGGCAAATGGTTAAAAGGGAAACCCAGCCTTCCTGAAGGTTTGAACTGGGGAACAAGAGGGTTTAAGTACTTAGGTGTGTATTTGGGAGATGAAACGTTTATTCAGAAAAATTGGGAAGGGGTTGTTGATAAAGTGAAAGGTAGACTTGATAAATGGAAATGGCTAATACCAAAGATGTCATACAAAGGGAGAATATTAATTGTGAATAATCTAGTAGCTTCCAGTCTTTGGCACATGCTGGCCTGTTTGGATCCTCCCTAACAACTTATAGTAGAAATTCAAGGTGCCTTAGTCAATTTTTTTGGGGATAACCTGCATTGGGTGCCACAGAGTGTGCTGTATCTAACTAAAGAAGAGGGTGGTCATGGTCTAATACAATTAAAAAGTAGAATAGCAGCATTCCGTTTGCAATTTCTACAAAGATTTTTGTATGGGTCCACAGTGAATGGTTGGCGGGCTGTTACATGCTCTATCCTGCACAGCGTTGCAGGTTTGAGGTTGGATAAATCCTTGTTCTTAATGGACCCTCTTAAACTGAATGTGAGTAAACTGCCAGTGTTTTATAACAATCTCTTTAAGGTTTGGAGTCTTTTTGACTTGCAGAGAAGTGAGACAACACCTTCTCTCCACTGGCTTTTGGAAGAGCCTTTAATAAATGGAGCGCGTTTTGACTTAACAATGAACAATTCCTCTTTTCATGGACTTAGTACACTGTTGCTGAATTCACAGATCGTCACTCTTGGCCGTTTGATTTGTGTTGCTGGGATAGACTTTGGAAAAACAGAAGAAGTAGCTTGTTGTTTAAAGGTTAGGTCCTTGCGGACTGTTGAACAGATGCTAAGGGGTAGCTCAGTGGTTAAGGCATTGGACTACGGTTCAGAAGATCCCAGGTTCAAACCCCACAACCACCAAGTTGCCACTGTTGGGCCCTTGAGCAAGGCCCTTAACCCTCAACTGCTCAGATGTGTAATAAGATAAAAATGTAAGTCGCTCTGGATAAGAGCGTCTGCCAAATGCCTAAATGTAAATGTAAATGTAAATGCTAAGGAACTGGAAGTCACTGGTCAGTGATGAAGAAAAAAGTTTACTGATGGACAATTACGAACGAGTAAATGTTACCAACTCTGAAGATTGTTTCCCTCTTTTTACCTTGTTACCCAAATTGGAGGGTTGCAAGGGACCTTTTCTAGATGCTGAAAAACTCTTGTGTTTAGACTTGTCTATAGCTACTGGTAAAGCTTTTTATAAAACATGTGTTAAAGTCTTTAATAAAAAAAGTACTGAATGAAAAAGTTGACACGCCTTGGCGTAAAGTATTGGGTGTAGAAGAAAATGTAAAACCTGAATGGAGGTCACTGTATGAGCCACCATTACCTAAACGAGCAGGGGATATACAGTGGAGACTTCTCCACTGTGCTATTGCAGTTAATGCTTTTTTTCAGTCCTTAATCCTGAAGTCATTGCTGATTGCCCTTTTTGTTCAAAAAGAGAAACTGTCTTTCATGCCTTTATGGAATGTGATAGACTGAAACCTCTATTCTTACTTATGGAAAAAATTTGCATCTCCTTTAATGAATTGTTTTCAATGAGATTGTTTATTTTTGGTTTTAAGTTTGTCCGATCTAATAGGGTTACATGTCAGCTTTTAAATTTTGTTTTAGGTCAGGCTAAGTTAGCCATCTATATGAGTAGGAAAAATAGGGTTGAAAGACTGTCTGGTGACGACGTGGTGGCAATGTTTTTAAATCTGGTGAAATCACGAGTGTTGATTGATTTTTGTTTTTATAAGTCTATAAAGGATTTGACAACTTTTGACATGAAATGGTGTCGTAATGGGGTTTTGTGCTCAGTTGACGAGAAAGAGTTATGTTTTTCACATTTAATGTAGCTTACTTTTTTTTTTTTTTTCTCTTTGTACTCATGTGATGTGATATAATGTAATGTTGAAAGTGTTGAAACAAGTGTAATAAAGAGCATTTTAACTCTCTCTCTTTCTCTCTCTCTCTCTCACTTAGTTGAGCTACACATGACATTCCTGAGTCCTGCTCATCTGGGACAATTTAATAATAATGATTTATACATATTTCATCATGCTTTTCAAACTCATTTCCCATTTTGTGACTCTGATACAGTATGAGGAGAAAAAGTCAGATAGTTTTCTAATACTACACAGCTTGCTTATCCTGTGAAATGTTGTTACACAATAGTTCTCCAATAGAACTGCCAAACATGCTGAGATTCATACAGAAACATTGGATGCTGAAAGCCACAGAGAAAGAAGAGAAGGAGGGGAGGATTGAGGGAGTGAGGAAGAGGCAGATAACGCTGATACCTCACACTGGTGAATGATGAATGACTATGTACAATATGTTTACATTATTGCTTTATAAAGGTGAGATGATAAATGTTGAGATATGGGAGTTGAAAGAAGGAGAGACGTCAGGAGGACTACAGGCTTGTCTGAAGTGGGTTACACTTTAAAAAAGAGGAAGTGAAGAGAAGGAACATCAGCTCCAATCCCAAATGTTAGGAGAAACAAAAGAGCCAATTTTGCACCAAACAGCTTCAGTCATGGGAAATAGTACCACAATAATTTATAAACTTATAAAACTGTAATTTTTCAGAGTGGATGTGAGTTGACTCTGTGTACTGTGGTGTTATGATTATGTTCTCTTTAATTATAATGTGGTGTTATGATTATGATAGGTCTACACATTTTAGGGCTTGGAATCATGATTATTGAGAGATTTTTGATGTGAGCTATGAGTTATGAGTGTGATGTTGTTCCTCTCTTCTACAGAGTGTCATTGTGTCGTATCACATCCTCCAACTCAGCAGCTGCAGTCGCTCCCAGCTGCAGCAGTGCAGTCTCTCTACAATCTGACTGAGGGAGGTTTTTGTACGACTCTATAACACTGTGTGAACCAGTAGCCAGAGATGCTGTGTTCACTCTGACAGTAGTAATCTGCTGCATCTTCAGTCTGGACTCCACTGATGGTCAGAGTGAAATCAGATCCAGATCCACTGCCACTGAAACGAGCTGGAAAACCTGACTGTAGCTGATTGGCATATTTAATCAGGAATTTTGGAGCTTCTCCAGGTTTCTGCTGATACCAGTGTAAGCGGTTGTTGCTATACACTGCCTGACTGGTTCTACAGTTGATGGTGACTGTTTCTCCTGGAAGAGCAGATTTCACTGCAGGAGTCTGAGTTACTGTGGCTTGACCTCTGCACTCTGTAAAAATATATTATAATTCACCATGAAACTAAAACATTATAATACATAAAATGTGTATTTGTATGAAGAGATGATTGTAGAGATAAAATCTGAAGCAGTGTCTGACCTTGAGTCCAGAGGATCAGTGTCCAGATGAAGACGGGGATCAAAGTCATGGTAGCTGTGGGTGAAGTTGCTGTAGCAGCAGCTCTCAGTCATGAAGTGTTAAAGTCACAGCGCTATAAACACTCCCAGAGCACTGGAGCATGAGCTGCTAATGCAAAGTGGAACCTCTCTTTATGTGGGTGTGTTTGTGTGTGTGTGTGTGTGTGTGTGTGTGTGTGTGTGTGGTCACTGTAGTGTTACAGAGGTTTTTGTACGACGGTTTCAATAGGATGTATCACTGTGGTACACTTTTGGTGGAGGAACAAAACTCATCATTGGTAAGTCACTTTTACTTCTTTTAGGAGTCTAAAAGTAAAGAAAATAACTTCCGCTTATCATTTACATGAGTTAAATAAAAAATGATGTGTATAGTTTTCAGTAATTTATTTATGAGTAATTCTTTACTGTAAAATAGTAAAATAATAAATGAGTGAATAATGAATATATAATAAATACTCTGTGTGTTCGTGAGTTTAAACCTGGTCACTGGTTCATATCTGAAGTTTAGTGTAAATTGTTCTAAAGTCTCTGTGCTGATGTAAAATACAGACGAATGCTGCTGTGTGTTTGTGTTAAACAATGAACATTTGTGTAATCAGATCCATTTACTACTATCACACAGGGAGCACTTTATATTACACATCAGTAAGAAGTGTTTAACACAGAATAAAGCTGATCAAAGTCTGAGTCGCTCCACAATATAACCAGTAACTAGTAAATGTTCTCCTGCTGAGTAGTTCTACTGAACTGCAGTCATGTGAATAAGCAGTAATGAGTAAATGTTGTGTAAGTGTGTGTAAATGTGTGTTTATTGTGTGTTTGTCTTCTCCAGCCGGTCCCACGGTGAAGCCCTCCGTGTCTCTGCTCCCTCCCTCCTCTCTGCAGCTGTCTGAGGGATCCGCCTCGCTGCTCTGCCTGCTGTCTGCCTACTCTCCACAGGGGGCGCTGGTGAGCTGGAGCGTGGACGGCTCAGAGGTGAAGGACGGGGTTCTGAGCAGCGCAGAAGAACAGAAGAAGGACGGTTACACACGCAGCAGCACCCTGACCCTCAGCAAAGCAGTCTGGGAAAAGGGGGAGGAGTTTGTCTGTACAGTCTCCCATGCTGGTGTCAATCATCCGGTCACGTTCACAAAGAGCCAGTGTGAAGACTAACAGCTCCAAGATAGAATTTGACACTGAGCTGCTTACACATCCATCTACAATAGAGTTTTAATTCTACACAATGCTGACATTTCTGTCTTTACTCTCTTCACTGTCCTGTTGCTCTTCCTGTAGTTTTGCTCTGCTGAAATAAAGCTTCATTTTGGACATTGTGTCTTGTTTTTTTCCAGTTAATAGTCATTATCAGTGTGATGAGAGAGTGTGTTTAGCTGTAGATTCAGTGCTGTGTGTTGTGCTTCAGTGAGTTTGGCTGAAGAAACTTGAACATCTGGTGAAAGTGCTGCTCTATTCTGGGAGAAAGAGGATCACTCAGCCGTCTTCATGTGAATCTCACTTCCTCTACACTGCTCTCTGATTTACTGCTTAACACTGACTCTGTGTGTTTAGCTGGGTGTGGAGCAGGAAGCTGCTTTCATCTCTTTCTTTACTGCAGGGTTTATGCTTGAGTGAACTGACAGGTAAAGACTTATTTTATATTAATAAGATGGAGGAGTTCAGATCCTCATCCATTCCTACTTGTGTCAAAACTGTACACTGAATTTAAACTAAAAATCAGCTTCTGACTTTTTCTTACATCAGAATCCAGTAGATCCTCTGAGAACAGTGTTTATGTCCATTCTGGACCCAGTATAAATGAATCAGTGCATAACAGGACACACTTATGAAGCTGCTCTTTAGATTAAATTTAGAAAATATAGTGACCTTTCCACATGGATGTGGTGAGGGAGGACATGCAGGAGGTTGGAGTAAAAAGTAAGATGTGGTAGACAGAGTCAGATGGAGACAAATGGTCCACTGTGGCGACCCCTAGTGGGAGCAGCTGAAAGAAAAAGAAGAGACATTTTTACTGTCTGAAGTAATCTTAGAACATCTCATCTCCTTTAAAGTGTTTTATTAATAATGTATGTACGTTGCTGTGCTACCACATACATTCACATCAATTACTGCACAGAGATTTCTTAGTGATCTGCCAGAGTTATCAGCTATGACTGGATCACTGTCTGACCCCAGAGAACTCGATCAGGTGACTGAATGCTTAGAGTAAACATTATATCATACTTTAAATAATGTAGCTCCATTTAAAATAAAAATTATTATAGAGAATAAACTTGCTCCTGCATGAAAACTGTTTAGAAGAAACTGCAATAGAGTGGGATTAGGGAGAGTCGTTAAGATGTAACGACCAGAGAGAGTAAGGGTTTTTATAAGGGAGGCTTTCCTGGTGGACCAGCATGAAAAATATGAGACAGGTTGAGCCTAAGATCTCTACCTCTGTGAAAAAATATATTTATCACTTGTACATAGACGGCTCCTTTTAGCCCCTCTCTTGAGTCTATCTTCTCTGTCCAAAAGTCGAACATTCTAATTCACAATCCTGTGTCCTTTGTCCTTTATGTGATGATATACTGTTGTTTCGGGCCCTGATGTATTACTCTTTCTGTGTTGATACATGTGGAGCTCTGAACACTCGTCACTGCAGTGGATCAGGAATATTATATTTATTTGTTTAGTTGCTTTTTTATTTCTTTTTATAGATCTTCTTATTTTTGTAGTTCTGATACCTAATAGGGGTCGAGGCACTGACAAACACATATCATGTAGACAGATCCTTAGTCAAGTTCAAAACACAGGTAGTCATATGGCAAAATAGGAATGGCACAGTTTTAAACTGGACAAGTAAAACTATCAAACATACAGAAAGAAGAAATAAAAGGTCTCAAAAAATAGGACATAAACCCTGTTAAAAAAAGAAACCATGAAGAATTTTTTGACAAACAGTAAAAAAGTCAGCTAATACACGTGACTGTGATCATAACTACCTGTTCTCTCTCTCTCTCTCTCTCTCTCTCTCTGTGCTGGGTGTGAGGAGAGCGCTTGGATGGCTGTTCAGTGTTTTGTCAAGTTGTGGAAGGACTGACACCCCCCCCCCCAATTTATTTGTTTATTTATTTTTTTTTATTAGTAAATGTTACTAATAAAAAAAAGTTAAAGGTTTATAGTGAGAGAGAGAGAGTAAGTGGGGCATCATGGCCTCTGAGGCTGGTCAAGAGACACTGTCTCTCCGACATGGCATTACTGTAGGTGTGTGGTGGAGGGCGGAGTAGAGGTGGAGGAGGTGCTGCTAGTGGTGGAGAGCAGGTCAGGTGTGAGAACATCTACTCTGCCTCCCGGATAAACAAAGCAGTGGTGGTGGTTTAAACCAAGATAAACCTTGCGAGTACACTAACAAAAAGGGGGAGTATGTGTAAGAGGCTCAGCGGTTCAAGTTACCTCTCTGTCTATCGCCACAACACGAGTCGTAATATTAAACGTGCCCCTATTTATTAGGACAAGGAAATTATGAAGGAGCTGGCCTGCTTCAATAAATTTGTTTGCCCCACGTTCTGCCTTTTTGCTAGCAGATTTTAGTGGTTTTAAACGACATACTGTACATCTGCTGAAAGTGCTGATCTATTCTGAAAACTGTTTATGCAAATGTGTGTGTGTGTGTGTGTGTGTGTGTGTGTGTGTGTGTGTTTGTGTCACTGAGCATATTTGATGGTTAATGTGCTACTGGGTGAGGAGGATGCCACTCATTTTTCATTTTTCTGACTGGTTAAAATGTGCCTAAAATTATTAATAAAATCTAATCCATTGCACTAAAATCCACGCACACAAAACAAAAACATTAGAAATGTTCCTGATACACAAAAAAAACATCTGATCATATAAACCATTTACTACTTTTATTCAGAGAGTGGTAATAAAGTTTGATCTTTCTCTGTGTCGATGCACATCATAGGAAATTTCCTGTATGTAAATGTAATTAAAGGAGTCTTCCACTGTAATGTATGAGCAGAGCAGGTAATGCACTACACATGCTAATCCATAATTACCTCCTGCTGTCTCCCAGCCCACTTTGTAACCTTTTATTGACATAAATGTATTAGATTGTTTCATCGAGTGAATGCAGAATTTCCAGCAAACAGTGGAAATGACAGCTGTCTCTCAAATCTCCTGATATCTGTTACTGAAGGTCTCCCTCTTCTCTCTTTAAAACAGAAGAAAGATCTCAAACTGATATTTAATCTTTATTTAGTTGGCCCGGTTTCCCAAAAGCTTCTTATCGTTAAGTAGTTCTTAAGTTGTACCTTAACCTCTCTCTTAACGTTATGGCGCATTTCCCGAAATGTTTGTCTGCTAAGTATCTCTTAGGTAACCCTAACTCACTCTTAGCGTGGTTTCCCCTCAAGCCGCTAGTCGTCGCCACTGTGCAGAAGTCTTTATAAATCAGCGGTGTATGAAAGCACATTATGGCACGTTATCAAAGTCATATTAATGATGGAATATACTGTAGGCCTGTTTAAGAATTTTATTTTATTTGATATCAGAACTAATAGAGTGACTTTTAATTAGCCTATTTCATAAAGTTACTAACGCATTAAAATTGGCAATCACTTTTGATATTAAACAGGTCACAACAATTTGGCAGCGATACAGCGTGTTGTTGTGCCATACTGAAGATGGCGCCGTTCGTGGAGCCGTGTGGTTCATGTAAATTTTTCTTTTAGGTAAAACTTCAGCCCCTTTTTATATTTTGCCTGAGATGGCTATTTAAAAAAAGTTTTTGCCTTGTAAGGCAACAGGTTATAAAGCTTCTGGTGTAACGAGTATAAAAAAAACCTGGCACTGTCACCTTGCACATCCAGAGTCCGTGTTTGAGTTTGCATGTTCTCCCAGTGCTCCTCTGGTCCACACTGTAAACCTGTGATTCCCTCAATTTTTTAAAGTAATGAAGCTTTTAATTTTAAGTAAACATTACTATCAGTTTTTGAGTTTGTTGTGATCATTCATTTTAATCATTCTTTATTTTCATTAACGAGTAGCCTAACTCATACTATTTAATTATCTTTATTTTTTAGTTGTTGCAAATCAAAGAAATTGTTGTTGGTCTTTCGCCTGTTTCCGGCAATGGGCATAAGAAAACGCTCAAAAAAACTTTAGTGAATTTGAGAAGACCTTTTTCAAACAAATTGTATCAAACTATCCTGTAATTGAAAACAAACAGCATGATTCAGGTACAGAAAACAAGAAGAAGAAAGCATGGATTTCCATATTAAATGAATTCAACTCAAATGATAAAGTAACCAAACGGACACTCCAACAACTTCAGGTAAGATTTATTGTTGCCCCATTCTTACAAATCAGTCAATTATAAATGTTTTCATTAATGAAATGTAAAAAGACAACAATATTATATAGAACTCCTACTTCAGAGTGTATATTATCTTGTAAAGGTCCTGTGGAAAAACATAAAAAAAAAACCAACTGCTGCTACGCGTCAAGAGCGTTTCAAGACAGGTGGGGGACTACCAGTTCCACCAGACACAGAGGAGTTGGGGGACTTGTTGGCTGGGATTATTGAAAGTCAGCAACCCCTGGAAGGTATTCCAGATGATGACCATTTGGACAGTTCAGGTGAGGAATCTTTCAAAGACTCTGTTTATTTACAGAAACATGTGCTATCCCATCCAACATAATTAAAATGCAAGTCATGTCTTATAACAAAAATTATGTAATGACCCTTATTGTTGAAGTCAAATGTAATGCTACATTTTTTTCTTCATACAAAGATGATCTGATCTTGACCCAGGACTTGGGGGGCGCAGGGAACAGTCAAGAGGCTCAAATGAATCCAGCAGCAGCAGCCAGCACCAACATGCAGCACCATCCAGTCTCCTGCAGTAGCATCATTCAGCCTCCAGCAGTCTTTAATCCAGGCAGTAGGTCAAGAGGGAAAAGGATGACTATTCATGAGAAACTTGCCACAGAGTTTCATGAATGTAAATTACAATATTTAAAAGAAGAACATGAAGTCAAAATGAAAATTCTTCATCGTAAGTTGTCTATGAAAGAGAGAAATGAAACAGCAGCCGTGTCAATTGTCTTTGGAACCAAACCTCAGTTAAATAAATAATTTTCTGAAAATTTTTACCTGTCTATGCCAATCATTTATGTATCACTCATGGCACATTTATGAAAAGTGCTGCAAAGCAAAAGCATCTCTGTAAGCAAGTCCATTTCTGTCATTGGCTAGCTCAGAGATAGGGACATGTTGCTCATCATCATCTTCAATATTAGGGTCTGGGCAGCCACACTGTTTAAGAAAATTATGAAGCACTACTGTTGCAATAATAACAATGCAGCACCTCCTAGGTTCAAACCGCAGTGTATTTCGACACTGGAAACGATTCTTCCATACACCAAATATGCGCTCTAGTAGCCCTCTGGTGAACATGTGAGCTTGGTTATAGCGCTGTTGCTCTGGTCTGACTGGATGGAGATAAGGGGTGAACAAGAAGTTTGTCTGTGCATACCCACGGTCACCAAGTAGAATTCCAGAGTGTTGTCTTGTTTCAAACTGACCATACAAAGAGGAGTTGTGGAAAATCCTTGAGTCATGAGTTGAACATTTCCAACATGCAACAATATTGGAGAACTGCATAGTGGGAGTGCACACTCCTTGTACATTTATTGAAAACCAGTTTTTACGATTTCTGAATTCCTCAGCATTTGCTGTAGAGGGACACTTGATAGAAATGTGGCAGCCATCGATACAACCAATGACTCCAGGGAAGTTCCCATATTCATAGAAATCTACCTTGTATGTGGCCTGTTCAGCAGCATTTGGGAACTTGATAATCCTTTTTCAGTTCACATATAGCACTGCAGACTTCGTGTACTATTTTGCACACTGTTGATTTACCTACACCACACAAATCCCCAGTTTCACGATGGAAGGTTCCACATGCCAAAAACCTTAAGATAATTAATATTTGTAAGGTAGGAGAAATAGAGGTGCCCCTGACTAAGTCACCTGAAAGCTTGGGCTGCAGCAAACCAATGCTGGTCAAGGCCTTGTGATATCCCTGGACAACAACCAAATCACTCCTTCAGCCACCGCCCGCAATCTTGAGGTAACCGTGGACAATCATCTGTCATTTTTCCCACACATTGCTAACCTTACTCGCTCTTTTCGATTTCTTCTTCACAATATCAGATATCGCCCATTTCTTTCTTCACAGGCTACTCAGGTGCTTGTTCAGTCCCTTGTTATTTCAAGACTGGACTACTGCAACTCACTCCTGGCAGGCCTGCCTCTGTCCACGATTCGTCCTCTGCAACTGATCCAGAATGCAGCAGCACCTCTCGTTTTTAACCTTCCTAAGCTCTCCCACACCACCCCACTCCTCCACTCCCTGCACTGGCTTCCTGTAGCTGGCCGCATCAAATTCAAAACACTGATGCTTGCCTACAAAGCTAAAAATGGCCCAGCACCCACTTACCTCTCTGCGCTAATTACACCACGCACTGCACCACGTTCCCTCCGATCCTCCAGCACTGCTTGCCTCATCCCACCATCTCTCAGGGATCGAGGGCGGCATTCATCCAGGCTCTTTTCTGTTCTGGCACCTAGGGGGTGAAATGAACTTCCTCTAGATGTCTGTACAGCAGAGACTTTGACCATCTTTAAACGACGACTCAAGACGCATCTGTTAACCCAGTGTAAGTATGTATCCAATGATGTAAACATTAAAGCACTTTTTGTAAGTCACTCTGGATAAGAGCATCTGCCAAATGCCCAAATGTAAATTATTTCTGTGGCATTTTCCTTTGACATACGGAAACGGTCAAGAAAATGTAAATCATCAAAATCATTTAGTGGGTGGCTCCTGTCTTTCAGCAACCTTCTTTCTGGTCTTGGTGGTGGTCTCTGATTATCGTTAAAATAGTCGAGGTGATCCATTTTCTGCTACTGTGGACGTGAGCCTTGAGGCAAGAAGTTTTTAATCTGAGGTTAAACCTGCTTTGACCAGGTTTAATTTTATATAGATCTGGATTAGGTCTAATCCTACCTTCTACAAATCTGATTGTTTAAGTCTAGACTAGTGCAGGTCTGAGACTACTGTAATCCATGTATGAGAAAGCTACTTCAATAAAGCCAGGTTTAAAAAGACATTTAGTCTACGACTTGGCTTAATCCACCTACAGGAAACCGGCCTAATATGTTTAATTACCTTGAGCATTAGGGTTACAGTGCAGTCCAAAGATCTGCAGATTAGTCTAATTGGCATTTTCAAAATTGCCCATAGTGTGTGTGTGTGTGTGTGTGTGCACCCTGCGATAACCTGTGCAGTGTTTCCTTGTGCCCCACTGTAAGTCTCCTGGGATAAGATGCAGGGCCTCCACAACCGTGAATACAGTGTTACGACCCAGTCTAGGGTTGGGCCGCACAGCGATATTAAAGGTGAATGAATAATGGTAAGCTGGAGAAGGTACTGTTTAAACTCAAAAACAACACACATAAGGGATTGTAAATTATATATTGAAAAAAGTACTATAAAAAATAACCGGTGTGAACTTCAGGGTGGACCAAGGCCAAAACAACAAACAGAAGAACTGATTAAGAAAACCTCTAACTTCCCTACAAAAGAAAACAGAAATAAAACACAATTTGCTAACCTAACTCCCTATCCATAAACAGTTAAGAAAAAAACCCCTCCCACACCCAAAAAAAATGGCGGCCACATCCCTACAACTGGTGAAAAAAAGAGAAACATATACATAAAACACTAACACTTTATATAGAGACTAGACATTTACTTACATACAGAAGATACTAAGTTTCACAGACTTACTAAGCTACAAAGGCAGACCCGTGGACCAAATAAATGAACCAAAAATCCACACATCAACCACCAGAAATAGCAAACACAAAACAGGCAAAGAATATGCTGAGTAGTCAAAAGCCACCCCAGCATTGATCTTCTGGGGTGGTTAAATACTGTCAGCCAATGACGATATCATCGGGGCGGAGACAATCATGCGACAATCTGAGGAGGAGTTGCAAGTCCTGGACTGGAATCAGGAAGGGACTGACCTGCACACATGAGACAATACATATATACAACGAAAAACAACCTGTCTCAACCATCTCAACTGTCTCAACCATCCCCTACATTGATCCCCTGTGATGTCCTCACATGCAGCATCCATTGCATGCAGCAGGGTCCTCTGGTCTTGAGCCTGATGCTCATACACCCTCCACCTCCAAGCTGAAAAAAAACTCCTCAATTGGATTTAGGAAAGGAGAGTAAGGTGGAAGAAACTCCATTAGCATCCGGGGATGGGTGGTGAACCAGGTTCTGATGCGTGGGCCACGGTGGAAGTTCACATTATCCCACACAATGACATAATGTGGTAGCTGAGGTCCTTCTTCACCTCTCTCATTTTCCAGGATCAGATCAGAATAAAGGTTGTCCAAAAAATTAAGGAACTTTTGCCTTAAAACTTTGGCCCTAAACTGGGAATGTGTGTGGCCACACCTCTTTCTGATATAGCGGCACACATTGTTATATTTGCTCCTCGCTGGCCTGGGACATCCACAGGGGCTCGGTGGCCAATGATGTTACGGCCACGCCTTCAACCTTTGGCCAGGTTAAAGCCAGCTTCATCAACGAACACTAGGATGTGAGGGGTTTCGTTGCCTTCTAATGCCATTATTCTCTACAATAGAATAAAAATAAATCTAATCAGTCAAGTAGAGACAGATACTGCAGGGAGGATCTAAAGTACTGTAAAAAGAGGGAGTGAAAAACTGAAGACAATTTCTAGGCAAAATGCTCTAGTCACACAAAGCTGGATTCTGAAGGTAAAAAGGATAAAGCAAAACAAAAAAAAGTGGTAACCATGTCTTACTGTAATAGTGTTACAATGATAGACAACCAGTAGTTGACTTACATGCACATACTGGTACCGCAGCTCTTTCACTCTGTCAGAGTTTCTCTCAAATGGTACCCTGTAAATCTGTTTCATGGTCATCTGATGTTTCTTCAATACCCGGTCTTTAGTGGAGATGCTGATAGAGTTTATATTTTGGAACATTACATTGTCTAGAAGGATTGCATTACGAATCTGTCTCAGTTTGATGGCATTATTTGCAATGACCATGTTGCATATTTCTCGTTCTTGTTGTTCATTTAGAAGTTTTCTTCTGCCACCCACTTGAGGCTGTCGTCCAATCCTAGACATACAAGTCAAAGGTCAACACTGTAAATTTGTTACAAAATGAGTTACCAATGTAATTGTACTGCTGTTTTATGGTTCTAAAAGTGTGATGCACTGCACAGTGACTGGAATACTATTCACAGTATTTTCTCAATTTTTTTTTTCTTTGTCATTTTTATAGTATCATATAACATCACATGAAGATATTACAGTACTCTAGGCCTACACACACACACCAACACTGAATAGTTCAATAAAATAGTTCTGTACCTGTTTTCCCTGCGAAAGGTTTGGATGATGGAGGAGACTGTAGACCAAGGCACATTAGGCTGCACTCGGAGACCTGCCTCTGCCATTGTGAGGCGATGGTTTATAACGTGGTCAATAAGGGTGGCCCGGATTTCATCTGGGACATCATAGTGCCTCCGTGCTCCTCGGCCTCTTCCCCCTATTCCACCACGCATTCTCACTCCTCCTCTTCTTCTTCCTCCTCTTCCTCGAGCAGGAAGTTGCTGTTGTACTTGGCGAGGTGCTTCCATGTTCACACTGCAAATGAAACTGGCCCCGGGCCAAGCTCTGTCTATATACTTTTGGCAGCAGTCATAATCATAGACAACACCTGTCAGGTAACTAAACAAACTGTTTGATTGGTCATCTGAGATGTGGGAAACTGCTCCTTCGTTAGTTCTAATTTCACCTGATTGATTGTCAATTACTGTCATAAATTTATCAAATGTCACAAGAAATTATTTCATGGTATTATATCCTTGACTAATTTTGACAGTTGAACAGACAATTGTGCATATGATGACTTACACAATGAAACCATGCTGATATGTTTTGGAGAGAGTAACCATTTCACTGAAAAATCAACTAATCAGTTTAGATCAGCAAGATCTATTTATTTGGAAAATGTGCTAAATGTGGGCTCATTGTGCTAACTGTAGCTACTTGTACATAATCATTTGAAAAAAAGCACAGAGTCCCTTGAGACATGTACTAAAGCATTTGCAATTTGATAAAACCAATGAGAAATGACATTCTGTTGTGAACAATTGCAAGGTGGTTTGGAGATTTGTCCATGTTATTTTGAGAATGTCATCTTGGTTTCAAGAAATGAGCCAAACCAATCGAGAAAAACTGTAATATAGATGGTTTCACTTCCAACTCTGCTGCCTTCCTTGGGGGGTACCACAGGGCTCCATTCTTGGTCCACTTTTATTTTCCTTGTATTTGCTCCCACTCAGAGCTATTTTCCAGAAATATAACATTTCCTTTAATTTTTATGCAGATGACTGTCAGGTTTACCTCCAATTAAAGCACAGTGGTGCATGTTCTGTCAAGCATTTGTAATCAAGTCTTTCTTAAATTAGGCCAAAGAAGGGCCTTCTGGACTGCCTTGTTGATCTTAAAAGATGGTTGGCTTTTAATTTCTCAAATGTCAATGAGGAAAAGACAGAAGTTGTGTTGTTTAGACCCAATAGCTCCCGCAAATCTCCTTGCTTTGACGTCTCTTCTTTGGCCTCATTTGAGAAAGCCTTGATTACAAATTTAGGTATTAGAATGAATCCTACTCTAAAAATGGATAGTCAAGTAAATGCTGTGGTAAAATCCAGTTTTTTTCCATTTGAGGCAAGTAGCAAAGATTAAGCCTATATTGTCAAGGCAGGGCCTGGAATTGGTTGTCCATGCTTTTATAACCCCTCGTCTTAACTATTGTAATGCTTTGTTCTTTGAAATCAGCCACACCATTATGGCTCGCTTACAATCTTGGCTTCCCTTTACTGGCTTCCAGTGTACTTTCAGATCTGTTTTAAAATTCTTTTATTTGTATTTAAGTGTTTAAATGGCCTTGCTCCAGCCTATCTGGTGGAATTGTTGCACCCATATGTTCCATCTCGCTCTCTCAGGTCTACTGACAAGCTGCTTCTTCAAATTCCAAAAACTTGATGCAAACTTCGAGGTGATTGTGCCTTTTCAGTAGCTGCTCCTCGACTATGGAATGAGTTTTACTTACTCATTCGACAAGCTCCATCAGTGGCTGTTTTTAAATCACGGTTAAAAACTCATTTTTACTCTCTGGCCTTCAACCCAGT
This sequence comes from Clarias gariepinus, assembly GCF_024256425.1. Taxonomy (NCBI): domain Eukaryota; kingdom Metazoa; phylum Chordata; class Actinopteri; order Siluriformes; family Clariidae; genus Clarias; species Clarias gariepinus. The sequence goes on from NC_071101.1 coordinate 11,367,123, forward strand.
GTGAAGCATTTTGTTGAGATGTTTTGTGTTTTATATCTTGTTTCTCTTTTGATTATCATTATTTTTATTATGACTCTTATTATTAGTAGTATGTTATTGTGTCGCTATGTTCTTAGTTGTTTCTTTTTCTTGTTACCATCATTTTAATTTTAAATTTGTATTTTTTATTTATCAATTGAATGTTTTATTATAAAACACCCTGCTGTTTATGGCCTGATTGTTGACTTTTGTACAGCACTTTGGTCAGCTTTGTTGTTGTTTTAAAGTGCTTTAGAAATAAAGTGTTGTTACACAATAGTTCTCCTAACAATCACAAAATACAACATAGTGATGCATCTCTAGTCATACACAGCAACTAAGACTTACTGTGGTATAGTTTAAACTGAAGAGCAGCGAAACATACTGAGTGTCACATTGAAACGTTGGATGCTGAAAGAGACAAAAAAAGAAAAGAAGGAGGAAAGGATTGAGGGAGTGAGGGAGAGGTATAGTTAATTGTAGGAAGAGCAGGGAGAAGAAGAGTGCAGAATACTAAGTAATGGTGTGAAAACTGAAGTGGCATAACACTGATATCTTATGCTGGTAAAGGATGGATGGTCAGCTCCAAAAGGTTTACATTAGTGTGTTTTAGAGGAGAGTTGTTAAATCTCAGAATATAGAAGATCAAGAGAGAGAGAGAGAGAGAGAGAGAGAGAGAGGAGTCAGGATGACTGGAGGCTTAACTAAAGGGGGTTACACTCTAAAAAGAGTGAAAATGCGATCTCAGAGCTAAGAACAATGACGTATGGGTAATAATTAGAATTTTATATTACATTAGAATAAAATATTAAGATAAGACAGTACAAAATCTGTATGAGAGAAAGCAGGAAATAGGACAGAATAAATAGAGTGACATATAAGACTGTGGAGTAAAGCAGGGCTCAGTCTTATCAAGAAATGGAGAGACGAAACACCAGTTTAATTTTTAAATCTTAAAAGAGAGTCTGTGAGGACAGGAGGAGTTACACCAGTGACTGAGGGAGAATCCAGAGCAGGGCTGAAGTGTGTCCTGAAAGGACAAGAAAAACACAACTAAAGCTGAGAGCAGATTATTAACGTTGACTGACATTAGTTCAGAATCTGAGACTGTAATATGGGTGGGATGAGTGATAGAGACTGAACAAAACGGAAGATTATCCACCAAACAGTTTCAGTCATGAGAAAAAGGAGCAGAAACATTTATAAATCAACAGAAGTATTAATTGTACAGTAGTGGCCATGGGGTGGAGTGAGTGCAGTGTGGTGTTATGGTTATTGAGAGATTTCTAATGTGAGTTGTGAGTTAGTGTGGTGTGGTTCCTCTCCTCCACAGAGTGTCATTGTGTCGTATCACATCCTCCAACTCAGCACCTGCAGTCGCTCCCAGCTGCAGCAGTGCAGTCTCTCTACAATCTGACTGAGCGAGGTTTTTGTACGACTCTATAACACTGTGTGAACACATAGCCACTGTGGTAACTCTGACAGTAGTAATCTGCTGCATCTTCAGTCTGGACTCCACTGATGGTCAGAGTGAAATCAGATCCAGATCCACTGCCACTGAAACGAGCTGGAAAACCTGACTGTAGCTGATTTGCTTTTATTATCAGTAGTTTAGGAGCTTCTCCAGGTTTCTGCTGATACCAAGCTAAAGGTTGATAACCCCAACTTTGGTACACCTGGGGATTAGTTCTACAGTTGATGGTGACTGTTTCTCCTGGACGAGCAGATTTCACTGCAGGAGTCTGAGTTACTGTGACTTGACCTCTGCATTCTAAGATAAAAAAACAAACAAACAAAAAAACAATGTAGCACCAATTGTAAGTAACTAAAATAATATAATAGATTTAATTAGTGTTTTATATAAAAAAAATCATTTCATAGTTAAAATCTGAAGCAGTGTCTGACCTTGAGTCCAGAGGATCAGTGTCCAGATGAAGACGGGGATCAAAGTCATGGTAGCTGTGGGTGAAGTTGCTGTAGCAGCAGCTCTCAGTCATGAAGTGTTAAAGTCACAGCGCTATAAACACTCCCAGAGCACTGAAGCATGAGCTGCTAATGCAAAGTGTCCTCTAAGTATGGAAAAACAAGATTTAGGTCTGAGCAGCAGGTATTCTTTCATAGCTTCATGTATCAGATAAATTGTGTTTTTGACTGTAGATTTGAATCTCATCATTAGTCTATAATTTGGTGTCATTTCTCCTCTCGTCTTCTGCAGTGTGTGCAGTACACTGTCCTTTAAATTAAACCTAGATAACTTTACCCTGGTGTTATGCTTATTCATGCACTGTGTGTTTTGTTCAGAAGATGGAAATTGTTTTGGTTATCGGCAGTTTTGCTGAATGATGTTATCAGAATTCTGCTTTGTGGTATGATGTTCAGATAAACTTGTGTATCTCCTCTACAGATATTATATCACAGAGCTCAGTATGTTAGAGTTTACTCACTCACTCACTCAATCCCAGGAGGCTTAAGGCACGAGGCGGGGTACACCCTAGACAGGGTGCCAATCCATCGCAGTGTTATAGTTTACATTAAAATTTATATACCTGTGTGTGTGTGTGTGTGTGTGTGTGTGTGTGTGTGTGTGTGTGTTTTCTCCAGCTGGTCCGGTGGTGAAGCCCTCCGTGTCTCTGCTCCCTTCCTCCTCTCTGCAGCTCTCTGAGGGATCGGCCTCACTGTTCTGCCTGCTCTCAGCCTATTCTCCACAGGGGGCGCTGCTGACCTGGACTGTGGATGGTGCCGAGGTGAACGAGGGGATTGTGACCAGCACAGAAGAACAGAAGAACTGCTTCTACAGCCGCAGCAGCACCCTGACCCCCAGCAAAGAACGCTGGGAAAAGGCCGAGGTGTTCGGCTGTACCGTCTCCTACCACGACACGACTCAGATCACCTCGTTCCGAAAGAGTCGCTGTGACGCTCACTAGAAATCAAGTGTACACTTTAAAGCATGCTTAGTGGTCTAAAATGGTGTCAGTGGTGTAGCTATGCTGAAATAAAGCTTTAATGTGAAAAGCATGTCTCCTTTTTCAGTTGTGAAGTGTCTTTGGCAGCGATTTGGAACAGCAGCTTTAACAGCAGGTCGAGTGCAGTGTGTGTGTTGTGCTTGAGTGAGTTTGTCTGAAGAACCATGAACATCTGCTGAAAGTGCTGTTATATTCCGAAAACTTTTCATGCAAATAATGTGTGTGTGTGTGTGTGTGTGTGTGTGTGTGTGTGTGTGTGTGACTGAGTATATTTAATGCTTAATGTGCTACTGCGTAAAGAGGACCACACTCATTTCATATTTTTCTGATTAGTTAGAATGTGCAATCTAATGCATTCCACAAACATACAATAAAAAAATGATTCAAAATGAAAACATCAGAAATTTCCCAGATTTACAAAAAAATCTGATCAGAATAAAGCATTGATTTAGAAAAACAGTTAATGCATTATTCTGATCAGACTTTCTTTTTAAAACAGTAAAGTCTTATTATAGACCATATTCTTCTCTCTCTCTCTCTCTCTCTCTCTCTCTCTCACACACACACACACACACACAGTTTGATCTTTCTTTCTGTGTTGATGCACATCATAGAGAGAGAGAGAGAGAGAGAGAGAGTGAAGAATCTCTCTCAGCCCACTTTGTAGCCTTTTATTCACATAGATGTATTTGATTCTGTCATCGAGTGAATGCAGAATTTCTAGCAAACAGTGTAAATGACGGCTGTCTCTTAAATCTCCTGATATCTGTTACTGAAGGTCTGCCTCTCCTCTCTTTAGAACAGAAGAAACAGCTTGAACTGATAATTAATCTTTATTTAGTTCTGGTCATGTAGTGATGAGTCTGTCAGCATCATCAAGCCCAGAGATAACAGACTGCTCTGAGTAAATCATGACTTAACTACTCAGCATATACGTACAGGAATGCTGTGTATGACTTTTATGCAATTTCGAATGTGTTGATGATGCAAAATATCCACCAAATGCAGTAATCTAGTTCATGCTAGATGTTAAAAAAAAGCTAGTTCATGCATTCATGACCTCCAGACTGGACTATTGTAATGCATTACTAGGTGGTTGTCTGGCACCCTCAATAAACAAGCTTCAGTTAGTCGAAAATGTTAACCCCAATATTATCATCCCTGCCCTGGCTACCTGTTCAGTTTAGAATTAATTACAAAATAGTATTACTTACATACAAGGCTTTAAATGGTTTAGCTCCCACATACCTAACCAGTCTTCTGATACGCTACAATCCACCACATTCCTTAAGATCACAAAACTCCGGACTTCTTGTAATTCCCAGAATTTCAAAATCTACAAAAGGGGGTCGGGCTTTTTCATATTTAGCTCCAAAGCTTTGGAATAGCCTCCCAGACAGTGTTCGGGGCTCAGACACAGTTTCCCAGTTTAAAAGTAGACTCAAGACGCATCTCTTTAATCTGCCATACACGTAACTCATCCCATAACTTCATACTTCAGTACATCTATCCTGAATGGCAACTACGCTAATTCTCTCCATCTGTTCTGTACTTTTCTACCCATCCCGAGGCATCTGGAGATTGTGCCAGCTGCAATAGACAAAGGCCAACCCTGCAAGGTTCCTGAGACATCCAGAGAAGGACCAGCTTAAGCTGGATTCTCCTTTATGATGGTTGGAGCTACACATCCTGCTCCTGTGCTTCCAGTGATCCAGACCCCATCTGCCCTCTGCACCTACTGACTCATGTTAATTTAAAAAATTCCTGTTATATTGAACTTTCATCTGTATAACACACATGATGTTATATAATTTTTTATCTGTTATCACCCAGATGAGGATGGGTTTCCTGTTGAGTCTGGTTCCTATCAAGGTTTCTTCCTATTGCCATCTCAGGGAGTTTTTCCTTACCTCTGTCGCCGTCACCCTTGGCTTGCTCATCAGAGACATTTCATTCATCATTCAATCATTCATCTCATTATTATCTAGACACATTTTTCTCACACATACACACTTCCAAATACTTTCTTTTTTTTTATTTCCTTCATTTTTGTGAAGCTGCTTTAAGACAATGACCATTGTTAAAAGCGCTATATAAATAAAATTGAATTGAATTGAATTAATCTACAGTATATCTTCTCTTACAGGGTGAACAGAATAGCAGCAAAGTGCACGAGGATGACACGAGAACAAGACGCAGGTGAGACAAGCTGATAATAAAACTTATATAAAGACAGCAAAAGAAAAAAGTGATCAGAGGTCATGTATAAAACAGGGCCATCAGCTGGAGAAATCAGATCACATTAAAACAACACCTTAATGCTACGTGATTCCTTGACTCAATAAACCATCAAACAGGAGCGAGACCTGAACCGCAGCACAAGAAGTAGTATTGCACTGTCTCTTAAGCATATTTACATCTACAGCACTGGGCACATCCCCTTATCCAGAGTGACTTACAGACGTACATGTGCTTTGGTGGTCTACAATAAAACACATCCTCATAAACTAATAAAATATTATGAAGCTAAAGTCCCATTAGAGAGGAGTTAATATTAGTGCAGAAAGAAAACAATAGCACAAAATAAAGTTTTTTATTAGTGTTTATTTTAGCGCTTGGTGACTGAATAAAGTTCTTGGTGTGAAGCCTGATAGCGATGCAGATGTTCAGTTTTTGGCCAAGACAATTAAAAAAAGATGTGATGAGATATGAGGAGAGAATGTTAGCTAGTTTTTTAAACTACCCGAAGTTTCATCGTTCTGTCAGATGTTGTTACACAATAGTTCTCCTCAACAATCACCAAATCCATCATAGTGATCTCTAGTGATATACAGCAGAACAGACTTGCTAAAATTTTGTTTTAGCTGAGGATAAAGAGCTGCCATCCATGATGAGATGTCTGCCAAACTTACTGAGATTCATGCAGAAACACAACTAAATCAGAGAGCAGATGATTAACCACCAAATAGCTTTGAAAAAGGATTAGAATAATTTATAAATCAATAGAAGTATTAATTTTACAGTAGTGGCCATGGTGGACTCTGTGTACTGTGGTGTTATGATAATTAAGAGATTTCTGATGTGAGTTGTGAGTTAGTGTGATGTGGTTCCTCTCCTCTACAAAGTGTCATTGTGTCGTATCACATCCTCCAACTCAGCACCTGCAGTCGCTCTCAGCTGCAGCAGTGCAGTCTCTCTACAATCTGACTGAGGGAGGTTTTTGTACGACTCTATAACACTGTGTGAACACGTTGCCACTGTGGTAACTCTGACAGTAGTAATCTGCTGCATCTTCAGTCTGGACTCCACTGATGGTCAGAGTGAAATCAGATCCAGATCCACTGCCACTGAAACGAGCTGGAAAACCTGACTGTAGCTGATTTACAAGTTTAATGAGGAGTTTAGGAGCTTCTCCAGGTTTCTGCTGATACCAGTGTAACCCCTCACCAGCTGACCACTTGTACACTGCCTGACTGGTTCTACAGTTGATGGTGACTGTTTCTCCTGGACGAGCAGATTTCACTGCAGGAGTCTGAGTTACTGTGACTTGACCTCTGCATTCTGTTAAAATATATATTATAATTCACCATGAAACTGAAACATTATAATACATAAAAAACGTGTATTTGAATGAAGAGATGATTGTTGAGATAAAATCTGAAGCAGTGTCTGACCTTGAGTCCAGAGGATCAGTGTCCAGATGAAGACGGGGATCAAAGTCATGGTAGCTGTGGGTGAAGTTGGTGTAGCAGCAGCTCTCAGTCATGAAGTGTTAAAGTCACAGCGCTATAAACACTCCCAGAGCACTGAAGCATGAGCTGCTAATGCAAAGTGGAACCTCTCTTTATGTGTGTGTGTGTGTGTGTGTGTGTGTGTGTGTGTGTGTGTGTGTGTGTGTGTGTGTGTGTGTGTGTGTGTGTGTGTGTGTGTGTGTGTGTGTGGTCACTGTAGTGTAACAGAAGTTTTTGTACGACGGTTTCATTAGATTGTATCACTGTGGTGGACTTTCGGTGGAGGAACCAAACTCATCATTGGTAAGTCACTTTTAGTAACACTAAGTTGCTTTTACTTCTTCTACAGTTTTAAAAATTAAGAAAATAACTTCTGTTCATCATGTACATGAGTAAATGAAAGTAATGTGTATAGTTATTAGTAATATGTTGGGAGTTATTCTAAACCATGAAGTACTGAGATAATAAATGAGTAAACCAGTGACAAATATAAATATGCTGTAATAAATATGCTGTGTGTGTGTGTGTGTGTGTGTTGGTGAGTTTAAACCTTGTCACTGGTTCATATCTGAAGTTTAGTGTAAATTGTTCTAAAGTCTCTGTGCTGATGTAAAGTACAGACGAATGCTGCTGTGTGTTTGTGTTAAACAATGAACATTTGTGTAATCAGATCCATTTACTACTATCACACAGGGAGCACTTTATATTACACATCAGTAAGAAGTGTTTAACACAGAATAAAGCTGATCAAAGTCTGAGTCGCTCCACAATATAACCAGTAACTAGTAAATCTTCTCCTGCTGAGTAGTTCTACTGAACTGCAGTCATGTGAATAAGCAGTAATGAGTAAATGTTGTGTAAGTGTGTGTAAATGTGTGTTTATTGTGTGTTTGTCTTCTCCAGCCGGTCCCACGGTGAAGCCCTCCGTGTCTCTGCTCCCTCCCTCCTCTCTGCAGCTGTCTGAGGGATCCGCCTCGCTGCTCTGCCTGCTGTCTGCCTACTCTCCACAGGGGGCGCTGGTGAGCTGGAGCGTGGACGGCTCAGAGGTGAAGGACCGGGTTCTGACCAGCGCAGAAGAACAGAAGAAGGACGGTTACACACGCAGCAGCACCCTGACCCTCAGCAAAGCAGTCTGGGAAAAGGGGGAGGAGTTTGTCTGTACAGTCTCCCATGCTGGTGTCAATCATCCGGTCACGTTCAGAAAGAGCCAGTGTGAAGACTAACAGCTCCAAGATAGAATTTAACACTGAGCTGCTTACACATCCATCTACAATAGAGTTTTAATTCTACACAATGCTGACATTTCTGTCTTTACTCTCTTCACTGTCCTGTTGCTCTTCCTGTAGTTTTGCTCTGCTGAAATAAAGCTTCATTTTGGACATTGTGTCTTGTTTTATTCCAGTTAATAGTCATTATCAGTGTGATGAGAGAGTGTGTTTAGCTGTAGATTCAGTGCTGTGTGTTGTGCTTCAGTGAGTTTGGCTGAAGAAACTTGAACATCTGGTGAAAGTGCTGCTCTATTCTGGGAGAAAGAGGATCACTCAGCCGTCTTCATGTGAATCTCACTTCCTCTACACTGCTCTCTGATTTACTGCTTAACACTGACTCTGTGTGTTTAGCTGGGTGTGGAGCAGGAAGCTGCTTTCATCTCTTTCTTTACTGCAGGGTTTATGCTTGAGTGAACTGACAGGTAAAGATTTATTTTATATTAATGAGATGGACGAGTTCAGATTCTCATCCATTCCTACTTGTGTCAAAACTGTACACTGAATTTAAACTGAAAATCAGCTTCTGACTTTCTTTTACCTCAGAATCCAGTAGACCTTCTGAGAACAGTGTTTATGTCCATTCTGGACCCAGTATAAATGAATCAGTGCATAACAGGACACATTTATGAATACCTTCAGATTAAATTTAGAAAATATAGTGACATTACCACATGGATGTGGTGAGGGAGGACATGCAGGAGGTTGGAGTGAAAAAGTAAGATGTGGTAGACAGAGTCAGATGGAGACAAATGGTCCGCTGTGGCGACCCCTAGTGGGAGCAGCTGAAAGAAAAATAAGAGACATTTTTACTGTCTGAAGTAATCTTAGAACGTCTCATCTCATTTAAAGTGTTTTATTAATAATGTATGTACGTTGCTGTGCTACCACATTAAACATACATTCACATCAATTACTGCACAGAGATTTCTTAGTGATCTGCCAGAGTTATCAGCTATGACTGGATCACTGTCTGACCCCAGAGAACTCGATCCGGTGACTGAATGCTTAGAGTAAACAATATATTATACTTTAAATAATGTAGCTCCATTTAAAAGAAAAATAATTATAGACAATAAACTTGCTCCCGCATGAAAACTGTTTAGAAGAAACTGCAATAGAGTGGGATTAGGGAGAGTCGTTAAGATGTAACGACAGGAGAGAGTAAGGGTTTTTGTAAGGGAGGCTTTCCTGATGGACCAGCATGAAAAATATGAGACAGGTTGAGCCTAAGATCTCTACCTCTGTGAAAAAATATATTTATCACTTGTACATAGACAGCTCTTTTTAGCCCCTCTCCTGAATCTATCTTCTCTGTCCAAAAGTCAAACATTCTAATCCTCAATCCTGTGTCCTTTGTCCTTTATGTGATGATATACTGTTGTTTAGGGCCCTGATGTATTACTCTTTCTGTGTTGATACATGTGGAGCTCTGAACACTCGTCACTGCAGTGGGTCAGGAATATTATATTTATTTGTTTAGTTGCTTTTTTATTTCTTTTTATGGATCTTCTTATTTTTGTAGTCCTGATACCTAATAGGGGTCGAGGCACTGACAAACACATATCATGTAGACAGATCCTTAGTCAAGTTCAAAACATGGGTAGTCACATGGCAAAATAGGAATGGCACAGTTTTAAACTGGACAAGTAAAACTATCAAACATACAGAAAGAAAAAGTAAAATGTCTCAAAAAATAGGACCTTAACCCTGTTAAAGAAAGAAACCATGAAGAATTTTTGAAAAACTGTGAAAAAGTCAGCTAATACATGCGACTGTGATCATAACTACCTGTTCTCTCTCTCTCTCTCTCTCTCTCTCTCTCTCTCTGTGCTGGGTGTGAGGAGAGTGCTTGGATGGCTGTTCAGCGTTTTGTCAAGTTGTGGAAGGACTGAAATTGCCCCCCCAATTTATTTATTTATTTATTTTTATTAGTAAATGTTACTAGTAAAAAAAAAAAGTTAAAGGTTTATAGTGAGAAAGAGAGAGTGAGCGAGGCATCATGGCCTCTGAGGCTGGTCAAGAGACACTGTCTCTCCGACATGACATTACTGTAGGTGTGTGGTGGAGGACGGAGTAGAGGTGGAGGAGGTGCTGCTAGTGGTGGAGAGCAGGTCAGGTGTGAAAACATCTACTCTGCCTCCCGGATAAACAAAGCAGTGGTGGTGGTTTAAACCAAGATAAACCTTGCGAGTACACTAACAAAAGGGGGAGTATGTGTAATAGGGTCAGCGGTTCAAGTTACCTCTCTGTCTATCGCCACAACACGAGTCGTAATATCAAATGTGCCCCTATTTATTAGGACGAGGAAATTATGAAGGAGCTAGCCTGCTTCAATAAATTTGTTTGCCCCACGTTCTGCCTTTCTGCTAACAGATTTTAATGGTTTTGAACGACATAAAAGGAACACTTAATGTAAAATTCTACTGTAAAGAGGGGGAGACCTGCTTCATAGTTTTTGCCACCTTGGAGCAACTGAAGTGCTACGACTGCAGGCGATATCAGACATGAAAGCCAGCGCTGTCTGCACTGGGTTGTGCAGCCGGGCAGCTCAGGCGGCGATTCGGCATGAATCCACTGTAGTCACGACAAGTCGCTTGCTGTGTTCTGTAGCTTCGAAAGATTATTTTACTGTATCCTTTTAGCTTACTGTCTCTCTAGCCAAGCTTCACGAACTGAAGAACGCCAGAGATGGCAGATATGGAAGCCAGTACTGCAGGATGGAGTGCTAAGATGTGGAGAACACAAGCTTTTGACCGTGAGACAGTAAGCTACAGAACACAGCAAGCGACTTGTCGTGACTACAGTGGATTTATGCAAGAAACTGTAACAACCGTTGTACTTTGATGTTGAAAATAAACAAGAGACAAAGAAATCAGCGAAACGTCCGGAGTCGTGTGTGACACTGTGTAACAAAAGACACGCGTCAGAACTTGTGAATAACATGCACGTACATAATAAAGCAGGAGCAGCACGGGGACAGCCAGCGGGAAAAACCTGACTGAAGAGGTACAGAAGCCACAAATCTGCACACCACCAATGACACCAAAAGACACACCGATGCCTAAAGACACACCGATGCCTAAAGACACACCGACACCTAAAGAGAGCACTACAGCCAAACCGAAGAGAAAAAAAGGAGACATCCACAACAAAAACCACCACAAAACTGAAAACCTGCAGTCAGACCCTGGGAGCCGCAACATAGGAGAATAAAGGCGCAACTCAGCGCACACACACACACACACACACACACACACACACACACACACACACACACACACACACCAACCGATTCTTACAGCTTTCCCCAAAAAAACACTGTAAATATGTAAATAACACCAGACTTATGAAAAGAAATGAAAACATGTAAATTATTCTATGATTTTTTTTCTTTAATAAAGTGTGTGATGTCTCTCGGGCGGAGTTGGCGTGTGAGAGTTCTACAGTGTGACTGAGTTCCCCTCTCCTTTTCCCCTTCCCCCTTTTTTTCTATTGCTCTCTTGGCGTTCTATTAACTTTTTGTGTGTGTGATTAAGTTTGAGGATAAACTGTACAGTCTTCCAGCGTGTGCTGGTCGACGAGGGCGTCTCCAGAACGCACGTGCTATGAGTGTCTTTCCCGCAGGCATGGTATTAAAATCGCACCTGTAATGAACTGTTCAGTAGAAGAGTGCAGTCTGGCGGTCGGAAATATTGTCGGGCACGAAAGTATAATGTCGGCGTTCCGCATGAACAGTGCTGTAGTGCTTTTTCTGGATAACACTGAGAAAGTGAATAGTGTGGTACAAAAAGAAGTCGTCATACAAGACACTTTCACTCCCGTTATGCCCCTTGTTCAAGCAGCAAAAAAGATTATTGTGTCCAATGTTCCCCCGTTTATAAAAGATGAAATGCTGATTACTGAGTTGTCCAGGCACGGAAAAATTGTTTCTCAATTGAGAAAAGTCCCGCTAAGCTGCAAATCCCCCTTACTGAAACATGTCATTTCTTTCAGACGGCAAGTTTTCATGGTTTTAAAAAGTGAAATGGAAGAACTAAATGTGGCATTTAAATTTAAGATCGATGGCTTTGACTACAGTATGTCGTGTTTGCCAGCTCTGAGACGATGAAATGCTTTAAATGTGGGGTTGAAGGGCACATCGAAGCTTGTGTCCGGCACAAACTGAGGATGTGAGAGCTGATCTAGTGGCAGCAGTGGATGATGTCGTGACAGGGGCCGAACATAAGCAGGATGAAGGTACGAGTGCTTCTACAGTAGAGGCCGGGGCAAATGAGGAGTGGACGGGAGGGTCAGAAATGGCAAAGGACTCAGATAAGACCCAGTAAACAGCTGATGTTAAGATGGAAGAGGACAATGCTGAGTATGTGAGTAATGACGCGCTTTTTAAAACACCTCCTGTCAAGAGGAAAAGGAATAAAGGAAAAATAGGGAATGGAAAACTAAAACAATTGTCAGCAACACAAACTGATGTTGAAAGCAGTGTTATTGAAGATTCTGATAGCGATACTTTGTATAGTAAGAACAGAAGGACTAGACATCATGTTTATCCATTTGGAAAAATTAAGTCTTTTTTACAAGGAACAAAAAGCACGATGAATATGCAGATTACAGATTATTTTCCAAATCGCAGATGGCTTGTAGACACTGTGGGAATGTTAATGGGGAGTGAGGCTGAGGAACAGTTTACTATTCAAGAAATATATAGACTAAAGAAAATTGCTACAAAAATGAGATCAGAACTTCAAGCACAGGATGGGTTTGAAACAACATAGTGCACTCTATTTTTCGTATGTTCAAATTTGCTCTAAGGTTTAATCTTTCTTTCATACTTATTAATGAGTGAGGTGAGGGTGGGCACTCTGAACATAAATGGGGCACGGGATGCTTATAAAAGAGCACTTTTATTTGAACTAATAAAGCAAAAGAAAATTGATGTCACCTTCATTCAGGAGACACACAGTGACGGTCTAAACGAAATTGAGTGGAGAAGAGAGTGGGAAGGAGTAGTGGTGTGCTCTCATATGAGCTCTACTCGAGGAGGGATAGTGGTATTGTTTGCTAAGCATTTTATTCCTGTCTCTTTTGAGGTGAAACATGAAATTCCTGGTAGACTTATTGTTATGCAAGCACAGTTCGAAAAATTTTGTATTGTGCTTATTAATGTATATGCTCCTACTAATGGTGCTGAGAGAGTTTGTTTCTTAAATAAGCTTAATGAATTTCTACAGAGTTATAATTCAGATGAGTATGTGTTTCTAGGTGGTGACTTTAATTGCACTGAGAATTATGTGCTAGATCGGAATCACATCGAGCCCCATGCTGCTTCAAGCCGTGCTATCTGCACATTGATTGAGACCCACAAATTGTGTGATATATGGAGACACCTAAATAAGAATGATAAACAATATACATGGACACATACTCGAGGAAACCTGATTTCCTCGGCTAGACTAGATAGACTATATTGCTTTAAGCACCAACTTAATATTGTGAAAAACTGTGTAATAAGTCCTTCAGGCTTTTCTGATCATGCTCTTGTTATATGTACAGTAGTCATAGCAAACATAAAATCAAAGAGTGCCTATTGGCATTTTAATGTTTCATTGTTGGATGATTTAAAGTTTAATGAGGTTTTTAGTTTTTTCTGGAAAGAATTTAAACTAAAGAAAGATTGCTTTGTTAATCTGTGTCAGTGGTGGGACTATGGAAAAGTTGAAATCAAACTTTTATGCCAGCAGTATACTTCCAATGTCTCTAAAAATGCTACACAAAAACTGAAAAAATTAGAAGCCGAAATTGTAGAGCTACAGGCACTTATAGAGGCTACTGGAGGACAGAATGGAATTGATGCCCTAAAATCTAAAAAGTTAATTTATGCGGACCTGCTAGGCACGAAGGCAAAGGGAGCTCTGGTCAGGTCGCGCTATCAAAATCTTGCGCAAATGGATGCCCCATCTAAGTTCTTTTTCAATCTGGAAAGAAAAAATGGCCAGAGCCGATATATTCACTCACTGCGCTCAGAAAGTGGGCAAGAACTGACAGCGCTGCCTGAAATAAGACGGCGTGCTGTAAGGTTCTATAATGAACTTTATGAGAGTGAATATAAGAAAGATGAGGAGTTGGCCTCTAGCTTTTATGCAGGCCTACCAAAGCTATCAGAAGAATCAAAAGCAGTGCTGGAGACGCCTCTGTGTGAGCAAGAGCTTCGGAATGCATTGCAGAACATGGAGGGCGGAAAAGCTCCTGGTATTGATGGAATACCAGTTGAGTTTTACAGAGCCTTCTGGAAAGTGCTGGGTGAGGATCTCTTGGATGTGCTCAATGAGAGCATAGCCGAGGGATCTTTACCTTTGAGTTGCAGGAGAGCTGTTATCACTCTTCTGCCAAAGAAAGGTGATCTACAAGAAATCAAAAATTGGAGACCGGTAAGCTTGCTGTGCTCTGATTTAAAGATCTTCTCAAAGTCTCTGGCCAACAGATTGAGAGAGGTGATGGGGCAGGTCATACACCCTGACCAGACATATTGTGTGCCTGGCAGGCTAATTTCAGACAATATTGCTTTTATTCGAGACATAATAGAGGTCTCTGAACTTTTGGGTATCAACTTAGGGCTCATTTCCATTGATCAAGAGAAAGCTTTTGACAGAGTGGAGCACCAGTATCTTTGGGCAACTCTGAATGCTCTTGGGTTTGGACCAGGTTTTATTGGAGCAATTTAGGTGTTGTATGGAGATATTGAAAGTATGCTAAAAATCAATGGTGGTTTGAGCGCCCCTTTTAAAGTTAAAAGAGGTATAAGACAAGGATGTGCCCTTTCAGGAATGGTGTACTCTTTAGCAATTGAACCCTTGTTAAATAAGTTATATTTTAAAGTGAAAGGGTTATTTTTACCTCGTAACAATTTGCAGCATCAGATATCAGCTTATGCCGATGATGTTATAATTATGATTAATGGACAGAATGATATAAATAATATGGTAAAAACTATTAATGAGTTTCAACGCATATCTTCTGCTAAAGTAAACTGGAGTAAAAGTGATGCACTGGTTGTTGGAAAATGGGAGAGGGGTCCACCATCATTACCTGGAAGGTTAATCTGGAAAAAAGGTGGAATTAAATATTTGGGAGTTTTTATTGGGGATACAGTCACACAAGAAAAGAATTGGGTTGGGGTGGTTGAGAAAATCGAGGGCAGGTTAAAGAAGTGGAAGTGGATTCATCCACAACTATCTTTTAGGGGGAGGGTTTTAGTAATTAACAATTTGACTGCCTCTACATTGTGGCACAGATTGGCATGTGTGGATCCTCCTTCCGGCCTTCTTCCCAGGTTGCAAGCAACTCTTGTTAATTTTTTTTGGGATAGACTTCACTGGGTCCCCCAGGGTGTACTTTTTTTACCTGTTGAAGAAGGTGGTCAAGGACTGTCGAGTAGATGTGCTACGTTTCGATTGCAGTTTATCCAGAGACTTTTAACTGGACCTGAAGATCTGGTATGGAGAAAAGTAGCGCAAATTATCCTGCAGAAAACTGAGAGACTGGGACTTGACAACACCTTGTTCTTTATGGATCATGAACAGCTGAACTTAAAAGGACTACCTTCCTTTTACCGTGGACTTTTCAAAACATGGGGACATTTCAATGTAACCAGGATTTGTAAGACAGAGTCTCTATTCTGGTTACTTGAGGAACCTTTGGTCAAAGGAGCTCGCTTTGATTTATCAGATGTGTATTTGCCTGGTCTTACACTTAAATTATGTGGTTCTGGTATCATAAAACTAACGAATTTAATTGATGTGGCTGGATTTGACCTAAGTGATGTATTTTCACTGGCTACGGCTTTAGAACAAAGGTCTTTACGACAAGCTGGGATTATTATACAAATGTGGAAAAAAAGAATAATTGAGGAAGAACTGCTTTTACTGCAAAATTATGGTAATGGAATTTCAGTTCCAGACACGAGAGATCCTTTTCCAAAAATTGTTATTTCACCTGATTTAAAGGGCATGTTTGGTATTTTGCTGGATCTAGATGGATTGCAAAATTTAGAGTTTACTTCGGTGAAAGGAAAATTGTTGTACAGGTGTTTTGTTAAAATTTTTAATAAAGTGGTATTAAATAGAAAAAAAGACAATGTGTGGCGAGAAAAACTTGGAATGCGAGGACAAACCAGCTTGGAGGGTGATATACAAACCACCATTGAATAAGCAAACCGGTGATCTGCAGTGGCGAATATTACACGGGGCTGTTGCTGTAAATGCTTTTGTTTCTGTCATAAACTCAGATCTTGTCGATAAATGTGTTTTGTGTGGAGTAAGAGAAACTGTTTTTCATTGTTTTACGGAATGCATCAGATTGAGGTCACTTTTTGTTTTATTGAGAAATCTGTTTTTAAGATTTCAAGAAAAGTTCACGATTAATATGTTTGTTTTAGGATTAAAGTATTTTCAAAAACAAAAAACTAAATGGCAGCTAATTAATTTTATTCTTGGTCAAGCTTGTACTTCTTTTTAAAGCACTTTTAAAAGCCAGGGTTGGTGTTGAGTACAAATATTACAAACTAATGAATGATATGGAGTCTTTTAAATTAAAGTGGTGTTACAATGATAACATCTGTACTGTAATTGAAGGTGAACTAATCTTTGAATTGTTACTAAGCTGAACTTTGTTTGTACACCATGTGATACAGTGACTTTGGTAGGTTGAATATTGTTAAATAAAGTTTATTTTTAAAAATAATAAAAAAATCTCTCTCAATTTGTTGAGCTACACATGGCATTCCTGAGTCCTGCTCATCAGGGACAATTTAATAATCATGATTTATACATATTTCATCATGCTTTTCAAACTCATTTCCCATTTTGTGACTCTGATACAGTATGAGGAGAAAAAGTCAGATAGTTTTCTAATACTACACAAAGTTTGCTTATCCTGTAAAATGTTGTTACACAATAGTTCTCCATAACAGTCACAACATACATCAAGTCTATTACAACTGTGCAATAAAACCTTTTTTAATTATGCAATATTATATTCGCTATTGCAATTTAAAATTTTATTGAAAGTGTAACTATTGTATTGCTTTTTCTTTTACTTTTGTATTTATACACTGTCCTGTCCCTACTTTATTTTTCTTTGCTGTTGAAACATAGAAATTTCCCCACTGTGGTATATCCTATCTTATCTTCTCCTTATCTTATCTTATCTTATCTTATCTTATCTTAGTGATGCATCTCTATTGATATACTGCAGATCAGACTTGTAAGATTTAGTTTCAGATGAAGAGCTGCCAAACATGCTGAGATTCATACAGAGACATTGGATGCTGAAAGCCACAGAGAAAGAAGAGAAGGAGAGGAGGATTGAGGGAGTGAGGAGGAGGCAGATAATGCTGATACCTCACACTGGTGAATGATGGATGACTATGTACAATATGTTTACATTATTGTGTTTTAAAGGTGAGATGATAAATATTGAGATATAGGAGTTGAAAGAGGGAGAGACGTCAGGAGGACTACAGGCTTTGCACCAAACAGCTTCAGTCATGAGAAATAGTACCACAATAATTTATGAACTTATAAAACTGTAATGGATGTGAGATGTAAGAGTGGATGTGAGTTGACTCTGTGTACTGTGGTGTTATAATTATTAATGCGAGTTGTGAGTTAGTGTGGTGTGGTTCCTCTCTTTTACAGAGTGTCATTGTGTCGTATCACATCCTCCAACTCAGCATCTGCAGTCGCTCTCAGCTGCAGCAGTGCAGTCTCTCTACAATCTGACTGAGGGAGGTTTTTGTACGAGTCTTTAACACTGTGTGAACCAGTAGCCAGTAATGCTATGTCCACTCTGACAGTAGTAGTCTGCTGCATCTTCAGTCTGGACTCCACTGATGGTCAGAGTGAAATCAGATCCAGATCCACTGCCACTGAAACGAGCTGGAAAACCTGACTGTAGCTGATTTACAAGTTTAATCAGAAGTTTAGGAGCTTCTCCAGGTTTCTGCTGATACCAGTGTAACTCCTCACCAGCTGAGCCCTTGTACACTGCCTGACTGGTTCTACAGTTGATGGTGACTGCTTCTCCTGGACGAGCAGATTTCACTGCAGGACTCTGAGTTACTGTGGCTTGACCTCTGCACTCTGTAAAAATATATATTATAATTCACCATGAAACTAAAACATTATAATACATAAAAAACGTGTATTTGAATGAAGAGATGATTGTTGAGATAAAATCTGAAGCAGTGTCTGACCTTGAGTCCAGAGGATCAGTGTCCAGATGAAGACGGGGATCAAAGTCATGGTAGCTGTGGGTGAAGTTGCTGTAGCAGCAGCTCTCAGTCATGAAGTGTTAAAGTCACAGCGCTATAAACACTCCCAGAGCACTGAAGCATGTGCTGCTAATGCAAAGTGGAACTTCTCTTTTATGGAAACCTGTGTGTGTGTTTGCGTGTGTGTGTGTGTGTGTGTGTGTGTGTGTGTGTGTGTGTGGTCACTGTAGTGTAACTAAGGTTTTTGTACGACGGTTTCATTAGAATGTATCACTGTGGGTCACTTTCGGTGGAGGAACCAAACTCATCATTGGTAAGTCACTTTTACTTCTTTTAGGATTCTAAAAGTAAAGAAAAATAACTTCCGCTCATCATTTACATGAGTTAAATAAAAATTATGTGTATAGTTATGTTATTTATGAGTAATTCTTAACTGTAAAATAGTAAAATAATAAATGAGTGAATAATGATGATATAATAAATACTCTGTGTGTCCGTGAGTTTAAACCTGGTCACTGGTTCATATCTGAAGTTTAGTGTAAATTGTTCTAAAGTCTCTGTGCTGATGTAAAATACAGACGAATGCTGCTGTGTGTTTGTGTTAAACAATGAACATTTGTGTAATCAGATCCATTTACTACTATCACACAGGGAGCACTTTATATTACACATCAGTAAGAAGTGTTTAACACAGAATAAAGCTGATCAAAGTCTGAGTCGCTCCACAATATAACCAGTAACTAGTAAATCTTCTCCTGCTGAGTAGTTCTTCTGAACTGCAGTCATGTGAATAAGCAGTAATGAGTAAATGTTGTGTAAGTGTGTGTAAATGTGTGTTTATTGTGTGTTTGTCTTCTCCAGCCGGTCCCACGGTGAAGCCCTCTGTGTCTCTGCTCCCTCCCTCCTCTCTGCACCTGTGTGAGGGATCCGCCTCGCTGCTCTGCCTGCTGTCTGCCTACTCTCCACAGGGGGCGCTGGTGAGCTGGAGAGTGGACGGCTCAGAGGTGAAGGCCGGGGTTCTGACCAGCGCAGAAGAACAGAAGAAGGACGGTTACACACGCAGCAGCACCCTGACCCTCAGCAAAGCAGTCTGGGAAAAGGGGGAGGAGTTTGTCTGTACAGTCTCCCATGCTGGTGTCAATCATCCGGTCACGTTCACAAAGAGCCAGTGTGAAGACTAACAGCTCCAAGATAGAATTTAACACTGAGCTGCTTACACATCCATCTACAATAGAGTTTTAATTCTACACAATGCTGACATTTCTGTCTTTACTCTCTTCACTGTCCTGTTGCTCTTCCTGTAGTTTTGCTCTGCTGAAATAAAGCTTCATTTTGGACATTGTGTCTTCTTTTATTCCAGTTAATAGTCATTATCAGTGTGATGAGAGAGTGTGTTTAGCTGTAGATTCAGTGCTGTGTGTTGTGCT
The DNA here is from genome assembly GCF_024256425.1 of Clarias gariepinus. Taxonomy (NCBI): domain Eukaryota; kingdom Metazoa; phylum Chordata; class Actinopteri; order Siluriformes; family Clariidae; genus Clarias; species Clarias gariepinus. The sequence continues at coordinate 11,386,797 of NC_071101.1, forward strand.
TCAGTGAGTTTGGCTGAAGAAACTTGAACATCTGGTGAAAGTGCTGCTCTATTCTGGGAGAAAGAGGATCACTCAGCCGTCTTCATGTGAATCTCACTTCCTCTACACTGCTCTCTGATTTACTGCTTAACACTGACTCTGTGTGTTTAGCTGGGTGTGGAGCAGGAAGCTGCTTTCTTCTCTTTATTTACTGCAGGGTTTATGCTTGAGTGAACTGACAGGTAAAGACTTATTTTATATTAATAAGATGGAGGAGTTCAGATCCTCATCCATTTCTACTTGTGTCAAAACTGTACACTGAATTTAAACTGAAAATCAGCTTCTGACTTTCTCTTACCTCAGAATCCAGTAGACCTTCTGAGAACAGTGTTTATGTCCATTCTGGACCCAGTATAAATTAATCAGTGCATAACAGGACACACTTATGAATACCTTCAGATTAAATTTAGAAAATATAGTGACATTTCCACATGGATGTGGTGAGGGAGGACATGCAGGAGGTTGAAGTAAAAAAGTAAGATGTGGTAGACAGAGACAGATGGAGACAAATGGAAAATATTTTTCGCTTGTACATAGACGGCTCCTTTTTGCCCCTCTCTTGAATCTATCTTCTCTGTCCAAAAGTCAAACATTCTAATCCTCAATCCTGTGCCCTTTTTCCTTCATGTGATGATATACTGTTGTTTCGGGCCCTGATGTATTATTCTTTCTGTGTTGATACATGTAGAGCTCTGAACACTCGTCACTGCAGGGAATCAGGGATATTATTTTTATTTGTTTAGTTGCTTTTTAAAACATTTTTCTTCTATTTTTTGTAGTCCTGATACCTAATAGGGGTCGAGGCACTGACAAACACATATCATGTAGACAGATTCTTAGTCAAGTTCAAAACACAGGTAGTCACATGGCAAAATAGGAATAGCACAGTTTTAAACTGGACAAGTAAAACTATCAAACATACAGAAAGAAGAAGTAAAAGGTCTCAGAAACTGTTAAAAAAAGAAACCATGAAAAATGTCTGACAAACAGTGGAAAAATCAGCTAATACATGCGACTGTGACCATAACTACCTGTTCTCTCTCTCTCTCTCTCTCTCTCTCTCTCTCTCTGTATCCGCTGGGTGTGAGGACAGCACTTGGAAGGCTGTTTGGTGTCTTGCCTAGTTTTTTTCCCTCACTTTATTTGTTCATTTATTTTTTATTAGTAAAAGTCACTAGTTAAAAAAAAAAAAGTTTTAAGGTTTATAGTGAGAGAGAGAGAGTACAATGGCCTCTGAGGCTGGTCAAGAGACACAGTCTCTCCGACATGGCATTACTGTACTGCACACTCACACCTCTCACTGTCTTTTGTCTTGTAAATGAGGTTTTCTCATTCATCTTCCAATCCCCACCAATGCACATACTGTTTAAATATCGATTGTTACCTTATTCAGCAAAACAAACGCCTCCAGCGAAGGGAATCACGGAGTTGCTGATTGGTTGGTGCGCTGTTGTAGAGATGACGTCTGTCGGGAAAGTCCTTCGATGAGGCGTTGGTTGCCTGGTTACCGATGGCTGCGCTCTGGAACTTCTCCTTCTTCGTTGCTGGACTTGCTTCGTGGAGTTCTGGCACAAAGTCTTGTTGAGAGTTCTTGAAGAGCAGATGATGCCAGCAGCGGCATAGCGCCGTAAGGGTCTACTTCAAAGCATCTGGTCTTGTGAAGTTTCTTGCAGCTTAGTTTCCCAGACGCTCCTTTATGATTGCCATTCAGATAAGATTGCATCGTTTTGCAGATGCCCCTTTATGATCGCGGATCAGATAAGATTATCAGGATGGCGACATGCATGCTGGGAGAAGATCTCTGGCCTGTGGTCAGTTGATTGCTCTCTCTGTGGGAGCCTCATTGTTCGCTACAATTATTATTATTATTATTATTATTATTAGCCCAACTCTTTGTTTATTTAAAAAAAAGTTGTTTTCCATTTTTTGCCCATTTATAGTTGGTTCAGGTAAATTGTTTTTTTTAAATACCCCAAACAATTCCCCAACAATTAAAACACGCCAACATGACATAAAAATGTATTCTTTCAAAACAAGTCAAAGTTAAAACAGTAATTTGTATAAAACAGGTGAAAACATGTTGTATTTTGTTTAAAGGTCATTAAATACCCAGATAACACCAGCTGCTTATCAGTCTCTATCTAGTTCTTTTATATTAAAATATCTATTTTTTAAAAACTATTAAAGCTGGCACAGTTTAAGTCTTTGTTTCCCCCAAAGTATCAGACGTTTTGCAATTCTATGTTCAGAATATAGACCTGACCAAGCATCATTCTAAAGCTGTTGCACTGTGACGTCATCCGTACTACAGCTCCCTCAACAGCTTGTTCAGGCTCCTCCAGTAGATGGGGTCAGGCCAGGAGTCACCCGTCTGACCCCATCCTCCACAGTGGAGCTCTGCTTAAAGAGAACAGGAAAATTTAGTGAAGACAAAGATAAATAAACTTTACAGAATATCGAATAGACTTTATTTTATTAAAACAACCCCCTCCCATTATTTTAATTAAATATAATTAACCATGGTCAACAGAATTCTGTGAAGGAATAAAGCATAAGACAAACGGCATAAAACGGAGATTTTAATTTTACACCAGCAGCAACTTACAAATGATGTCTCAATTTGAAAAGATGTACAAAACATAAAACACCACAAATAAGTATTAATCATAGAAAAAAAAATGAAACACCAACAGAAACGTTTTGTACTTTATAACTGTTCGTTATGACTTTTAAATATGACCGTTAAATACGGTTGGTTAGGAAACTCCTGAAGTCAGATGCAGACGGGGCACTTTTCAATCACAAACTACTTTGAAAAAATACAGAGATAGATATTCAATTAATGTTCATGATACTTAATTTAGCAAATGAACAATATTTATACTTTGTTCCTCTCGCTTCACAACTCATGAGAACAGACCGAAACCAGAACCGAACCGCAGATTAAGCACGCGCATATACTGAAACCGTCGGTATTTTAAGTGTGATTAAAAATACAAGAAATAGCTTAAACCAAAATAACGTGACTAAACATCGCTAAACAACAGGTGACATTTATGTTCAGTATTTAATTTCTATTTAGAAAGATGGGAATTAATTCCTGCTTACCTTTTCCACACGCTCGCCAAATGCTTGTCTTCTCAACACACTGTGTTCTGTTCTCGCAATGTCTTCTTGCGATGTTTGATCTGATATTTCCGCTTTTCATAGTAACAAGATCCCTTTGGTTTATCCCAACATGATTAAATCTAATACATGTTAAGTTGTTGAATTTTATGTAAATACAACATCATTTATTCATGTTTATCTTGAAAACATGAAATTATTAAGTACAAAACACATATTACATTTTAATACATGTAACAGGTAGCCAACTTCCTTTTTTTGAGTGTATAAAAAAGAAAATGGGAAAAGGAACATGAACCTGCATTTACATCTACAAAGTAATGTAGTGTTCGTCTTTAAACGTGCTATACGTTCTAGTAAAATATCTGGATTAAAAAAAAATACGTTTTTCCTCTTAAATCATTCAAGTCATAGCTGATGCTGCAGCTTCCCGTCCACATACCAGCAAATTTCGGATGATAAAGATACGTCGTATGGACACCGTATAGATGTATGATTTAACAGCTCAAACAGGCGATCTACAGACGATCTGAATATGACTATAAAAAAACAAACGCAATGTTTACCAGATGGTACGCTCTTTAGCAGACGTCTCCGTGACGTACCTGTGCTATCTGGGTATTTACCACAGAGTGTGTAAAATACTGTTTTGGGAATTCTGGAATGTAAATAAACTGCCTGTGCTAATGTTAACCATTGAACTTTGTTAGCGTTAGCCACTGTCTGTCTGTATTAACATCTGCATTAAATTAACCGAGAATTTACTTAATGCGCTTTTCATACAAATAAGCGATATAACACTCGTATATGGGCATTAGTTCATCTCTAAAGCCAAACTATAACTTACAGTGTATTGAAGCCCCCTCTCCCCCACTCCTTAACTGATAAACACTTGATGGGTTTTTATCCAGCTTTCATTAACTAAGCGCTCGCGCTACCATGCAAAGTCACGGCCAAAGTGGGGAAAATATAAACATGGTTATGAGCGTTTAGCTCACTAGCTCATCTATCCTCAGCTTATGTCCCTCATGAACTGCATCACATTATATTCCAGTCAAAGAAATAACCTGCAGATTAACTCTTAACCAAAGAATAAATAAATGCTGAATTTATCTAAATCAAGACAACACTCATTCGCATTTTTAGAAAGCACAAACACACTTCTTATTAGTTTTTCGAGTAGTGCAGCTTTTGGTAATGGTGGAGAGCAGGTCAATTGTGAGAACATCTAATCTACCTCACGGGTAAACAAAGCGGTGGTGGTGCTTTTAACCAAGATAAACGTCATGAGTACACTAACAAAGAGGGGGAATATGTGTAAGAGGCTCAGCAGTTCAAGTTACTCCTCTGTCTACCCCCACGACACAAGTGGTAATATCAAATGTGCCCCCGTTTTTTAAGGACGAGGCAATTAAGAAGGAGCTGGCCTGCTTCAATAAATTCGTTTGCCCCACGTTCTGTCTTTCTGCCAGTAGATTTTAATAGTTTTAAACGACATAAAATAAACACTTAATAAAAACCTCTACTGTAAAGAGGGGAACACCTGCTTCATAGTTTTTGCCACCATGGAGGGTCTGAAGTGCTTTGAGTGTGGGCAATATCAGACATGAAAGGCAGCGCTGTCTGCACTGGGTTGTGCAGCCGGGCAGCACAGGGGGCGATTAGGCCAAGATACAGCAGCAGCGCGGGGACAGACAGCGGGAAAAACCTGACTGAAGAGGTATAGGAGCCACAAATCTGCACACCACCAATGACACCAAAAGACACATCGACACCTAAAGTCACACCGACACCTAAAGACACACCGGCACCTAAAGACACACCGGCACCTAAAGAGAGCACTACAGCCAAACCGAAGGAAAAAAAAGGAGACATCCACAACAGAAACCACCACAAAACTGAAAACCTGCAGTCAGACCCTGAGAGCCACAACACAGGAGAATGAAGAAGCAGAGTGCAGCACAGAACACACACACACACACACACACACACACACACACACACACACACACACACACACACATCCATAGACATTGAAGAACAAATTAACTGATTCTTACAGCTTTCCAAAAAAAAAACTGTAAATATGTAAATAATACCAGACTTTTAACTTTAACTAAGTTTAAAAAAAATTTCATCATATCAAGTGTATTAAGAGCTCTCTCTCTCTCTCTCTCTCTTTGTTGAGCTACACATCGCATGAGTCATGTTCATCAGGGACGATTTAATAATTATGATTTATACATATTTCATCTGACTTTTGTGACTCTGATACAGTATGAGGAGGAAAAGTCAGATAGTTTTCTAATACTACACAAAGTTTGCTTTGCTTATTTGTTGTTTTAGAATAGTTCTCCATAACAGTCACAACATACAGTACAATAAATTTATTGCAACAATGCAATAACACCTTTTTAAGTTTGCGCAATATTATGTTAGCTATTACAATTTCATTGAAAGTGTAACTATTGTATTTTTTTTCTTTTTCTTTTGTATTTATACACTGTACTGTCCCTACTTTATTTTTCTTTGCTGTTGTAACATAGAAATTTCACCACTGTGGTATACCTTATCTTATCTTCTCCTTATCTTATCTTATCTTATCTTATCTTATCTTATCTTATTTTATCTTAGTGATACATCTCTATTGATATACTGCAGCTCAGACTTGTGAGATTTAGTTTCAGATGAAGAGCTGCCAAACACACTGAGATTCATACAGAAACATTGGATGCTGAAAGCCACAGAGAAAGAAGAGAAGGAGGGGAGGATTGAGGGAGTGAGGAAGAGGCAGATAACACTGATACCTCACACTGCTGAATGATGGATGACTATGTACAATATGTTTACATTATTGTGTTTTGAAGGTGAGATGATAAATATTGAGATATAGGAGTTGAAAGAGGGAGAGACGTCAGGAGGACTACAGGCTTGTCTGAAATAGGTTACACTTTAAAAAAGAGGAAGTGGAGAGAAGGAACATCAGCTCCAATCCCAAATGTTAGGAGAAACATAAGAGCCAATTTTGCACCAAACAACTTCAGTCATGAGAAACAATAGTTTATGAAATTATAAAACTGTAATTTTTCAGAGTGGATGTGAGTTGACTCTGTGTACTGTGGTGTTATGATTATTGAGAGATTTTTGATGTAAGTTGTGAGTTAGTGTGGTGTGGTTCCTCTCCTCCACAGAGTGTCATTGTGTCGTATCACATCCTCCAACTCAGCACCTGCAGTCGCTCCCAGCTGCAGCAGTGCAGTCTCTCTACAATCTGACTGAGGGAGGTTTTTGTACGACTCTATAACACTGTGTGAACACATCTTTACTACTGATGCTATGGTAACTCTGACAGTAGTAATCTGCTACATCTTCAGTCTGGACTCCACTGATGGTGAGAGTGAAATCAGATCCAGATCCACTGCCACTGAAACGAGCTGGAAAACCTGACTGTAGCTGATTGGCATATTTAATCAGGAGTTTAGGAGCTTCTCCAGGTTTCTGCTGATACCAGTGTAAGAAATGACCGTATGAGCTGTGATGATACACTGCCTGACTGGTTCTACAGTTGATGGTGACTGTTTCTCCAAGACGAGCAGATTTCACTGCAGGAGTCTGAGTTACTGTGACTTGACCTCTGCACTCTGTAAAAATATATATTATAATTCACCATGAAACTGAAACATTATAATACATAAAAATGTGTATTTGAATGAAGAAATGATTGTAGAGATGAAACCTGAAGCAGTGTCTGACCTTGAGTCCAGAGGATCAGTGTCCAGATGAAGACGGGGATCAAAGTCATGGTAGCTGTGGGTGAAGTTGCTGTAGCAGCAGCTCTCAGTCATGAAGTGTTAAAGTCACAGCGCTATAAACACTCCCAGAGCACTGAAGCATGTGCTGCTAATGCAAAGTGTCCTCTAAGTATGGAAAAACAAGATTTAGGTCTGAGCAGCATTATCAAGTTATTCGAGATTTGAATCTCATCACTTGTCCACAATTTGGTGTTATTTCTCCTCCAGTCTTCTGCAGTGTGTGCAGTACACTGTCCTTTGAATTAAACCTACTGTAGATAACTTTACCCTGGTGTTATGCTTATTCATGCACTGTGTGTTTTGTTCAGAAGATGGAAATTGTTTTGGTTATCGGCAGTTTTGCTGAATGATGTTATCAGAATTCTGCTCTGTTGTATGATGTTCAGTTAAACTTGTGTATCTCCTCTACAGATATTATATCACAGATCTCAGTTTGTAAGAGTTTACTTACTCACTCACTCAATCCCAGGAGGCTTAGGGCACGAGGCGGGGTACACCCTAGACAGAGTGCCAATCCATCGCAGTGTTATAGTTTACATTAACATTAATATACCTGTGTGTGTGTGTGTGTGTGTGTGTGTGTGTGTGTGTGTGTTCACTGTAGTGTGACAGAGGTTTTTGTACGACGGCTTCATTGGAATGTATCACTGTGGTACACTTTTGGTGGCGGCTCCAAACTTATTATAAGAAGTAAGTGCCTTCTTTTTCTAAAAGCTCAGAGATTCATTAGTACTTTTACACAATTTATTAAAATGTATAAATTTACTGTAAAATTATAATGTAACATTAATATAAGGGAAAAAAAAACATTTTATATAAAGAAGAGAAATGTGATGTGAAGCGCAGAGCTGCTTCTGTAAAATATCAGCTTTTGTCTTATTTTGTAAAATTCAGTCTAAAACTTTTTAAGACAAATTTGAAATATTAGTTTTTAGTGGATTAAATTTTGCTTTGTGTTGCTCTAATTTATCATAGTCCTGAAAATGTGTGTAAGAATAAATCATGAACAATGGTGGGTTATTGCTTTTTTTTTTTATTAATGATGAGCCACAAAATAATTATTAACATCATGTAAAAAAAATAAATAAACATACATAACTTTACCGTGGTGTGATGCTCATTCATACACACTGTGTTTTGTTCAGAAGATGGAGATTTGGTTTGGTTGGATGACGTTACGAGAATTCTGCTTTGTTGTACGATGTGCAGATAAACTTGTGTATCTGATCTACAGTCTTATTATCACAGAGTTCAGTATGTTAGAGTTTACAATAACATTAATATAACTGTTTGTGTGTGTGTGTGTGTGTGTGTGTGTCCTCCAGCTGGTCCGGTGGTGAAGCCCTCCGTGTCTCTGCTCCCTCCCTCCTCTCTGCAGCTCTCTGAGGGATCGGCCTCACTGTTCTGCCTGCTCTCAGCCTATTCTCCACAGGGGGCGCTGCTGACCTGGACCGTGGATGGTGCCGAGGTGAACGAGGGGATTGTGACCAGCACAGAAGAACAGAAGAACGGCTTCTACAGCCGCAGCAGCACCCTGACCCTCAGCAAAGAACGCTGGGAAGAGGCCGAGGTGTTCGGCTGTACCGTCTCCTACCACGACACGACTCAGATCACCTCGTTCCGAAAGAGTCGCTGTGACGCTCACTAGAAATCAAGTGTACACTTTAAAGCATGCTTAGTGGTCTAAAATGGTATCAGTGGTGTAGCTATGCTGAAATAAAGCTTTAATGTGGAAAGAACGTCTCCTTTTTCAGTTGTGAAGTGTCTTTGGCAGCGATTTGGACCAGCAGCTTTAACAGCAGGTCGAGTGCAGTGTGTGTGTTGTGCTTGAGTGAGTTTGTCTGAAGAACCATGAACATCTGCTGAAAGTGCTGATCTATTCTGAGAACTGTTCATGCAAATGTGTGTGTGTGTGTGTTTGTTTTTGATGGCTAATGTGCTACTAGGTAAGGAGGCTCACACTCATTTTAAATTTTTCTGACTGGTTAGATGGTGCCTAAAACTATCAATACTGTAAATTGTAATGCATTCCACTTAAATACAAGAAAAAAATAAAGATTCAAGACTTTAGAACATTTCTGATCATGATGAAGCATTTACTGCCTTTATTTAGGAAGTAATAAAGTCTTAATAGAGTTTGATCTCTCTCTCTGAATCGATGCACTCTGAATTCGATCATAGGAAATTTCCTGAATATAAATGTAATTAATGGAGTTCTTAAAACTTCAAACATTTATTTATATTGAGAAAAAATAATTATGGGTCACATAAGCACAAACTAGCGCAGATACATATGATCAAGTGTTTAACTGCAGCTTTCATTTGTTTCTATTTACAACTTTGTTTTAAATAGTCAAAGAATATTATTATTATTATTATTATTATTATTATTATTATTATTATTATTATTATGCAGGGTTTGCTTAATAAAGACGACGAATGGCGGTCGCATTGTTCACCAACAAATGTAGACATTGTAATGTGGACACAATGCCAACGCATCCTTCACCATTAATATGTAATGTTTAGCTCTTGGTCAGAGTTGTATAGAATTTTTAACAATTCAGGATAGTTTGATTAACTTAATTAAATTTATAATGTACACTTTATCAACTACCCGTCCACTGGCACAATTTAGCACAATTTAGTGTATCTTAACAGTTCTGCTTATCATGTGGCCAACGATGCTACCACAAAATCTAGTATTTAGCAGTTATAAGCAAGGTAACAAGATCTGGGCAAATGTTTAGACTTTAAAATACAGTCAACAGTTCTTTATAAAGAAACGAGGATTTATTTGACTAATCTACGATACATGAAACTACGCTACTTAAACGCACGCACACACACACACACACATACAAAAAGTTTGGAAAGTGAAAATGAATGAAGTTATTCTAGTACTGTTTACTAGATCAACGAAAGTCACAAGAGCAGAGTCTTGGGTTTAATCTTACGGTTCAGTTATGAAACAAGCACCAACTTCAGCAAGGTATGCAGCTTTGTTTGTTTACTTGCATTATGTTTCGTTCTCATCCATTGGTTCGCCTCAAGCGAAGGGAATCATGGAGTTGCTGATTGGTTTGTGCGCTGTTGTAGAGATGACGTCTGTCGGGAAAGCCCTTCTATGAGGCGTTGGTTGCCTGGTTACCGATGGCTGCGCTCTGGAACTTCTCCTGAGGGTTTCTTTGTTGCTGGACTTTGGAGTTCTGGCACAAAGTCTTGTTGAGAGTTCTTGAAGAGCAGATGATGCCAGCAGCGGCATAGCGCCGTAAGGGTCTACTTCAAAGCATCTGGTCTTGTGAAGTTTCTTGCAGCTTAGTTTCCCAGACGCTCCTTTATGATTGCCATTCAGATAAGATTGCAGCCTCGTTTTGCAGATGCCCCTTCATGATCGCGGATCAGATAAGATTATCAGGATGGCGACATGCATGCTGGGAGAAGATCTCTGGCCTGTGGTCAGTTGATTGCTCTCTCTGTGGGAGCCTCATTGTTCGCTACAATTATTATTATTATTATTATTATTATTATTAGCCCAACTCTTTGTTTATTTAAAAAAAAAGTTGTTTTCCATTTTTTGCCAATTGATAGTTGGTTCAGGTAAATTGTTTTTTTTAAATACCCCAAACAATTCCCCAACAATTAAAACACGCCAACATGACTTAAAAATGTATTCTTTCGAAACAAGTCAAAGTTAAAACAGTAATTGGTATAAAACAGGCGAAAACATGTTGTATTTTGTTTAAAGGTCATTAAATACCCAGATAACATCAGCTGCTTATTAGTCTCTATCTGGTTCTTTTATATTAAAATATCCATTTTTTCCAAGTCTTTGTTTCCCCCAAAGTATCAGACGTTTTGCAATTCTATGTTCAGAATATAGACCTGACCAAGCATCATTCTAAAGCTGTTGCACTGTGACGTCATCCGTACTACAGCTCCCTCAACAGCTTGTTCAGGCTCCTCCAGTAGCTCCAAAAGGCCAGGAGTCACCCGTCTGACCCCATCCTCCACAGTGGAGGATGCTTAAAGAGAACAGGAGAATTTAGTAAAGACAAAGATAAAAAAACTTTACAGAATATCTAGTTGTGATAATAATAAAAAATATCAATAAACCTACCCAGATAGCACACACACACGTCGCGGAGACGTCTATGCGACGTCATCTTTTTCATCTGGCAAATGTCTGGCAAAAGGCGTTTGCTCATTTGGCAGATGTCGCCGAGATGTCCGTGCCCGATGTTAGAACGACGCTTAGCCTACATATTTAAGGCGTAAATGAATTAAAACGTCCCTGATCCGCTCTTTAGACGATGTTAATCAGATGTTCATACATCTGCTAAACGTCTGATTCATGTCGGATAGACTTTATTTTATTAAAACACCCCCCTCCCATTATTTTAATTAAATATAATTAACCATGGTCAACAGAATTCTGTGAAGGAAGGAAGCATAAGACAAACGGCATAAAACAGAGATTTTTATTTTACACCAGCAGCAACTTACAAATGAGGTCTCAATTTGAAAAGATGTACAAAACATAAAACACCACAAATAAGTATTAATCATAGAAAAAATAAATAAACACCAACAGAAACGTTTTGTACTTTATAACTGTACGTTATAGTGGTTATTTTAAGTGTGATTAAAAATACAAGAAATAACTTAAACCAAAATAACGTGACTAAACATCGCTAAACAACAGGTGACATTTATGTTTAGTATTTCATTTCTATTTAGAAAGATGGGAATTAATTCCTGCTTACCTTTTCCACACGCTCGCCAAATGCTTGTCTTCTCAACACACTGTGTTCTGTTCTCGCAATGTCTTCTTGCGATGTTTGATCTGATATTTCCGCTTTTCATAGTGACAAGATCTCTTTGGTTTATCTCAACATGATTAAATCTAATACATGTTTAATTTTATGTAAATACAACATCATTTATTCATGTTTATCTTGAAAACATGAAATTATTAAGTACAAATCACATATTACATTTTAATACATGTAACAGGTAGCCAGGTTAATTTTTTTGAGTGTATAAAAAAGAAAATGGGAAAAGGAACATGAACCTGCATTTACATCTACAAAGTAATGTAGTGTTCGTCTTTAAACGTGCTATACGTTCTAGTTAAATATCTGGATAAAAAAAAAATCACGTATTTCCTTTTAAATCATTCAAGTCATAGCTGATGCTGCAGCTTCCCGTCCACATACCAGCAAATTTCGGGTGATAAAGATACGTCATATAGACGTCGTATAGATGTATGATTTAACAGCTCAAACAGGCGATCTACAGACGATCTGAATATGACTATAAAAAAACGAACGCGATGTTTACCAGATGGTACGCTCTTTAGCAGACGTCTCCGTGACGTGCCTGTGCTATCTGGGTATTTACCACAGAGTGTGTAAAATACTGTTTTGGGAATTCTGGAATGTAAATAAACTGCCTGTGCTAATGTTAACCATTGAACTTTGTTAGCGTTAGCCACTGTCTGTCTGTATTAACATCTGCATTAAATTAACCGAGAATTTACTTAATGCGCTTTTCATACAAATAAGCGATATAACACTCGTATATGAGCATTAGTTCATCTCTGAAGCCAAACTATAACTTACAGTGTATTGAAGCCCCCTCCCCCCCACTCCTTAACTGATAAACACTTGATGGGTTTTTATCCAGCTTTCATTAACTAAGCGCTCGCGCTACCATGCAAAGTCACGGCCAAAGTGGGGAAAATATAAACATGGTTATGAGCGTTTAGCTCACTAGCTCATCTATCCTCAGCTTATGTCCCTCATGAACTGCATCACATTATATTCCAGTCAAAGAAATAACCTGCAGATTAACTCTTAACCAAAGAATAAATAAATGCTGAATTTATCTAAATCAAGACAACACTCATTCGCATTTTTGGAAAGCACAAACACACTTCTTATTAGTTTTTCGAGTAGTGCAGCTTTTGTAATAGCTTTATTAATAGTATTTTTTAAAGCTTTAGCATCTTTTTGATGGAAAGAGGAGTGACATTGTAAGTTTCTGACACTGACAGTAAGCTGTAATGTTAAGTCCAGAGTTGGTAAACAGACCATTAAGTTATCTAAAGTCACATCTGTCCGCTGCTGGTGCTGCTCTGTCTACCCCCACGACTCAAGTGGTAATATCAAATGTGCCCCCGTTTTTTAAGGACGAGGCAATTAAGAACGAGCTGGCCGGCTTCAATAAATTCGTTTGCCCCACGTTCTGTCTTTCTGCCAGTAGATTTGCCAGTTAATTGTTTTAAACGACATAAAATAAACACTTAATGAAAACCTCTACTGTAAAGAGGGGGAGACCTGCTTCATAGTTTTTGCCACTATGGAGCGTCTGAAGTGCTTTGAGTGTGGGCAATATCAGACATGAAAGGCAGCGCTGTCTGCACTGGGTTGTGCAGCCGGGCAGCTCAGGGGCGATTAGGCCAAGATACAGCAGCAGCGCGGGGACAGACAGCGGGAAAAACCTGACTGAAGAGGTATAGGAGCCACAAATCTGCACACCACCAATAAAGACCTAAAGACACACTGACACCTAAAGAAAGCACTACAGCCAAACCGAAGAAAAAAAAGGAGACATCCACAACAGAAACCACCACAAAACTGAAAACCTGAAGTCAGACTCTGAGAGCCGCAACACAGGAGAATGAAGAACCAGAGTGCAGCACAGCACACACACACACACAGACACATCCATAGACATTGAAGAACAAATTAACTGATTCTTACAGCTTTCCAAAAAAAACTGTAAATATGTAAATAATACCAGACTTTTAACTTTAACTAAGTTTAAAAAATTTTCATCATATCAAGTGTGTTAAGAGCTCTCTCTCTCTCTCTCTCTCTCTCTCTCTCTCTCTCTTTGTTGAACTACACATGGCATGAGTCATGTTCATCAGGGACGATTTAATAATTATGATTTATACATATTTCATCTGACTTTTTTTTTTTACTCATTTCCCTAATTTTGTGACTCTAACAGTATGAGGAGGAAAAGTCAGATAGTTTTCTAATACTACACAAAGTTTGCTTTGCTTATTTGTTGTTTTAGAATAGTTCTCCATAAAAGTCACAACATACAGTACATTAAATTTATTGCAACAATGCAATAACACCTTTTTAAGTTTGCGCAATATTATGTTAGCTATTACAATTTAATTAAAAGTGTAACTATTGTATTGTTTTTTTCTTTTTCTTTTGTATTTATACACTGTACTGTCCCTACTTTATTTTTCTTTTCTGTTGTAACATAGAAATTTTTACCACTGTGGTATATATTATCTTATCTTATCGTATCTTATCTAATCTTAGTGATGCATCTCTATTGATATACTGCAGCTCAGACTTGTGAGATTTAGTTTCAGATGAAGAGCTGCCAAACACACTGAGATTCATACAGAAACATTGGATGCTGAAAGCCACAGAGAAAGAAGAGAAGGAGGGGAGGATTGAGGGAGTGAGGAAGAGTCAGATAATGCTGATACCTCACACTGCTGAATGATGGATGACTATGTACAATATGTTTACATTATTGTGTTTTAAAGGTGAGATAATAAATATTGAGATATAGGAGTTGAAAGAGGGAGAGACATCAGGAGGACTACAGGCTTGTCTGAAATAGGTTACACTTTAAAAAAGAGGAAGTGGAGAAAAGGAACATCAGCTCCAATCCCAAATGTTAGGAGAAACATAAGAGCCAATTTTGCACCAAATAACTCCACAATAATTTATGAAATTATAAAAATGTAATTTTTCAGAGTGGATGTGAGTTGACTCTGTGTACTGTGGTGTCATGATTATTGAGAGATTTTTGATGTAAGTTGTGAGTTAGTGTGGTGTGGATCCTCTCTTCTACAGAGTGTCATTGTGTCGTATCACATCCTCCAACTCAGCTGCAGCAGTGCAGTCTCTCTACAATCTGACTGAGGGAGGTTTTTGTACGACTCTATAACACTGTGTGAACACATGTTTACTACTGATGTAATGGTAACTCTGACAGTAGTAATCTGCTACATCTTCAGTCTGGACTCCACTGATAGTCAGAGTGAAATCAGATCCAGATCCACTGCCACTGAAACGAGCTGGAAAACCTGACTGAAGCTGATTGGCAAGTTTAATGAGGAGTTTAGGAGCTTCTCCAGGTTTCTGCTGATACCAGTGTAATTGGTTGTTGCTATACACTGCCTGACTGGTTCTACAGTTGATGGTGACTGTTTCTCCTGGACGAGCAGATTTCACTGCAGGAGTCTGAGTTACTGTGACTTGACCTCTGCATTCTGTAAAAATATATATTATAATTCACCATGAAACTGAAACATAATAATACATAAAAACGTGTATTTGTATAAAGAGATGATTAGAGAGATAAAATCTGAAGCAGTGTCTGACCTTGAGTCCAGAGGATCAGTGTCCAGATGAAGACGGGGATCAAAGTCATGGTAGCTGTGGGTGAAGTTGGTGTAGCAGCAGCTCTCAGTCATGAAGTGTTAAAGTCACAGCGCTATAAACACTCCCAGAGCACTGAAGCATGTGCTGCTAATGCAAAGTGGAACGTCTCTTTAAGAAAAACTTACGTGTGTGTGTGTGTGTGTGTGTGTGTGTGTGTGGTCACTGTAGTGTAACAGAAGTTTTTGTACGACGGTTTCAATAGAATGTATCACTGTGGGTCACTTTCGGTGGAGGAACCAAACTCATCATTGGTAAGTCACTTTTACTTCTTTTAGGAGTCTAAAAGTTAAGAAAAATAACTTCCGCTCATCATTTACATGAGTTATATAAAAAAAAATTGGTGTATAGTTATCAGTAATTTATTTATAAGTAATTCTTTACTGTAAAATAGCAAAATAATAAATGAGTGAATAATAAAAATATAATAAATACTCTGTGTGTCCGTGAGTTTAAACCTGGTCACTGGTTCATATCTGAAGTTTAGTGTAAATTGTTCTAAAGTCTCTGTGCTGATGTAAAATACAGACAAATGCTGCTGTGTGTTTGTGTTAAACAATGAACATTTGTGTAATCAGATCCATTTACTACTATCACACAGGGAGCACTTTATATTACACATCAGTAAGAAGTGTTTAACACAGAATAAAGCTGATCAAAGTCTGAGTCGCTCCACAATATAACCAGTAACTAGTAAATCTTCTCCTGCTGAGTAGTTCTACTGAACTGCAGTCATGTGAATAAGCAGTAATGAGTAAATGTTGTGTAAGTGTGTGTAAATGTGTGTTTATTGTGTGTTTGTCTTCTCCAGCCGGTCCCACGGTGAAGCCCTCCGTGTCTCTGCTCCCTCCCTCCTCTCTGCACCTGTGTGAGGGATCCGCCTCGCTGCTCTGCCTGCTGTCTGCCTACTCTCCACAGGGGGCGCTGGTGAGCTGGAGAGTGGACGGCTCAGAGGTGAAGGACGGGGTTCTGACCAGCGCAGAAGAACAGAAGAAGGACGGTTACACACGCAGCAGCACCCTGACCCTCAGCAAAGCAGTCTGGGAAAAGGGGGAGGAGTTTGTCTGTACAGTCTCCCATGCTGGTGTCAATCATCCGGTCACGTTCAGAAAGAGCCAGTGTGAAGACTAACAGCTCCAAGATAGAATTTGACACTGAGCTGCTTACACATCCATCTACAATAGAGTTTCAGTTCTACACAATGCTGACATTTCTGTCTTTACTCTCTTCACTGTCCTGTTGCTCTTCCTGTAGTTTTGCTCTGCTGAAATAAAGCTTCATTTTGGACATTGTGTCTTGTTTTATTCCAGTTAATAGTCATTATCAGTGTGATGAGAGAGTGTGTTTAGCTGTAGATTCAGTGCTGTGTGTTGTGCTTCAGTGAGTTTGGCTGAAGAAACTTGAACATCTGGTGAAAGTGCTGCTCTATTCTGGGAGAAAGAGGATCACTCAGCCGTCTTCATGTGAATCTCACTTCCTCTACACTGCTCTCTGATTTACTGCTTAACACTGACTCTGTGTGTTTAGCTGGGTGTGGAGCAGGAAGCTGCTTTCATCTCTTTCTTTACTGCAGGGTTTATGCTTGAGTGAACTGACAGGTAAAGACTTATTTTATATTAATAAGATGGAGGAGTTCAGATCCTCATCCATTCCTACTTGTGTCAAAACTGTACACTGAATTTAAACTGAAAATCAACTTCCGACTTTCTCTTACCTCAGAATCCAGTGGACCTACTGGGAACAGTGTTTATGTCCATTCTGGACTCAGTATAAATGAATCAGTGCATAACTGGACACACTTATAAAGCTGGTCACACCCTTCAGATTAAATTTAGAAAATATAGTGACATTACCACATGGATGTGGTGAGGGAGGACATGCAGGAGGTTGGAGTGAAAAAGTAAGATGTGGTAGACAGAGTCAGATGGAGACAAATGGTCCGCTGTGGCGACCCCTAGTGGGAGCAGCTGAAAGAAAAAGAAGAGACATTTTTACTGTCTGAAGTAGTCTTAGATCATCTCATCTCCTTTAATGTGTTTTATTAATAATGTATGTACGTTGCTGTGCTACCACATTAAACATACATTCACATCAACTACTGAACAGAGATTTTTTTGTAATCTGCCAGAGTTATCAGCTATGACTGGATCACTGTCTGACCCCAGAGAACTCGATCAGGTGACTGAATGCTTAGAGTAAACATTATATTATACTTTAAATAATGTAGCTCCATTTAAAATAAAAATAATTATAGGTTGGGTGATAGGATAGGATTAGGGAGAGTCGTTAAGATGTAACAACCAGAGAGAGTAAGGGGGGTTTTAAGGGAGGCTTTCCTGGTGGACCAGCATGAAAAATATGAGACAGGTTGAGCCTAAGATCTCTACCTCTGTGAAAAAAATATATTTATCACTTGTACATAGACGGCTCCTTTTAGCCCCTCTCTTGAATCTCTCTTCTCTGTCCACAAGTTGAACATTCTAACCCTCAATCCTGTGTCTTTTGTCCTTTATGTGATGATATACTGTTGTTTCGGGCCCTGATGTATTACTCTTTCTGTGTTGATACATGTAGAGCTCTGAACACTCGTCACTGCAGTGGATCAGGAATATTATATTTATTTGTTTAGTTGCTTTTTTATTTCTTTTTATGGATCTTCTTATTTTTGTAGTCCTGATACCTAATAGGGGTCGAGGCACTGACAAACACATATCATGTAGACAGATCCTTAGTCAAGTTCAAAACACAGGTAGTCACATGGCAAAATAGGAATGGCACAGGTTTAAACTGGACAAGTAAAACTATCAAACATACAGAAAGAAGAAATAAAAGGGCTCAAAAAATAGGACATAAACCCTGTTAAAAAAAGAAACCATGGAGAATTTTTTGACAAACAGTAAAAAAGTCAGCTAATACATGCGACTGTGATCATAACTACCTGTTCTCTCTCTCTCTCTCTCTCTCCCTCTCTCTGTGCTGGGTGTGAGGAGAGTGCTTGGATGGCTGTTCAGCGTTTTGTCAAGTTGTGGAAGGACTGACATTTCCCCCCCAATTTATTTATTCATTTATTTTTATTAGTAAATGTTACTAATAAAAAAAAAGTTAAAGGTTTATAGTGAGAGAGAGAGAGTGAGCGGGGCATCATGGCCTCTGAGGCTGGTCAAGAGACACTGTCTCTCCGACATGGCATTACTGTAGGTGTGTGGTGGAGGGCGGAGTAGAGGTGGAGGAGGTGCTGCTAGTGGTGGAGAGCAGGTCAGGTGTGAGAACATCTACTCTGCCTCCCGGATAAACAAAGCAGTGGTGGTGGTTTAAACCAAGATAAACCTTGCAAGTACACTAACAAAAAGGGGGAGTATGTGTAATAGGGTCAGCGGTTCAAGTTACCCCTCTGTCTATTGCCACAACATGAGTCGTAATATCAAATGTGCCCCTATTTATTAGAACGAGGAAATTATGAAGGAGCTGGCCTGCTTTAATAAATTTGTTTGCCCCACGTTCTGCCTTTCTGTCAGCAGATTTTAATGGTTTTGAACGACATAAAATGAACACTTAATGTAAAATTCTACTGTAAAGAGGGAGAGACCTGCTTCATAGTTTTTGCCACCTTGGAGCAACTGAAGTGCTTTGACTGCAGGCGATATCAGACATGAAAGGCAGCGCTGTCTGCACTGGGTTGTTCAGGGGGCGATTCGGCCAAGATAAAGCAGGAGCAGCACGGGGACAGCCAGCAGGAAAAACCTGACTGAAGAGGTACAGAAGCCACAAATCTGCACACCACCAATGACACCAAAAGACACACCAACACCTAAAGACACACTGACACCTAAAGACACACCGGCACCTAAAGAGAGCACTACAGCTAAACCAAAGAGAAAAAAGGAGACATCCACAACAGAACCCACCACAAAACTGAAAACCTGCAGTCAGACCCTGAGAGCCACAACACAGGAGAATGAAGAACCAGGGTGCAGCACAGCACACACACACACACACACACACACACACACACACACACAAGCACACACACACACACACACACACACACACACACACACACACACACACACACCAACCGATTCCTACAGCTTTCCAAAAAAAAACACTGTAAATATGCAAATAACACCAGACTTATGAAAAAAAATGAAAACATGTAAATAAGTTTACGATTTTTTTCTTTAATAAAGTGTGTTAAGATCTCTCTCTCTCTCTCTCTCTCTCTCTCTCTCTCTTTGTTGAGCTACACATGGCATTCCTGAGTCCTGCTCATCAGGGACAATTTAATAATTATAATTTATACATATTTCATCATGCTTTTCAAACTCATTTCCCATTTTGTGACTCTGATACAGTATGAGGAGAAAAAGTCAGATAGTTTTCTAATACTACACAGTTTCTTATCCTGTGAAATGTTGTTACACAATAGTTCTCCATAACAGTCACAACATATATCAAATCTATTGCAACTGTGCAATAACACCTTTTTAAATTGTGCAATATTATATTCGCTATTGCAATTTGAAATTTGATTGAAAGTGTAACTATTGTATTGTTTTTTCTTCTACTTTTGTATTTATACACTATACTGTCCCTACTTTATTTTTCTTTGCTGTTGTAACATAGAAATTTTCCCACTGTTGTATATATTATCTCATCTTATCTTATTTTATCTTATCTTCTCCTTATCTTATCTTATCTTAGTGATGCATCTCTATTGATATACTGCAGCTCAGACTTGTGAGATTTAGTTTCAGATGAAGAGCTGCCAAACACACTGAGATTCATACAGAAACATTGGATGCTGAAAGGCACAGAGAAAGATGAGAAGGAGGGGAGGATTAAGGGAGTGAGGAAGAGTCAGATAATGCTGATACCTCACACTGGTGAATGATGGATGATTATGTACAATATGTTAACATTATTGTGTTTTAAAGGTGAGATGATAAATATTGGGATATAGGAGTTGAAAGAGGGAGAGACGTCAGGAGGACTACAGGCTTGTCTGAAGTGGGTTACACTTTAAAAATAAGGAAGTGGAGAGAAGGAACACCAGCTCCAATCCCAAATGTTAGGAGAAACAAAAGAGCCAATTTTGCACCAAACAGCTTCAGTCATGGGAAATAGTACCACAATAATTTATATTAATTAACTTATAAAACTGTAATTTTTCAGAGTGGATGTGAGTTGACTCTGTGTACTGTGGTGTTATGATTATTGAGAGATTTTTGATGTGAGCTATGAGCTAGTGTGGTGTGGTTCCTCTCTTCTACAGAGTGTCATTGTGTCGTATCACATCCTCCAACTCAGCACCTGCAGTCGCTCCCAGCTGCAGCAGTGCAGTCTCTCTACAATCTGACTGAGGGAGGTTTTTGTACGACTCTATAACACCGTGTGAACCAGTAGCCAGAGATGCTATGGTAACTCTGACAGTAGTAATCTGCTGCATCTTCAGTCTGGACTCCACTGATGGTCAAAGTGAAATCAGATCCAGATCCACTGCCACTGAAACGAGCTGGAAAACCTGACTGTAGCTGATTTACATATTTAATCAGGAATTTAGGAGCTTCTCCAGGTTTCTGCTGATACCAGTGTAAGAACTCACCATTTGAGTTTTTGTACACTGCCTGACTGGTTCTACAGTTGATGATGACTGTTTCTCCTGGACGAGCAGATTTCACTGCAGGAGTCTGAGTTACTGTGACTTGACCTCTGCATTCTGTTAAAATATATATTATAATTCACCATGAAACTGAAACATTATAATACATAAAAAACGTGTATTTGAATGAAGAGATGATTGTAGAGATAAAATCTGAAGCAGTGTCTGACCTTGAGTCCAGAGGATCAGTGTCCAGATGAAGACGGGGATCAAAGTCATGGTAGCTGTGGGTGAAGTTGCTGTAGCAGCAGCTCTCAGTCATGAAGTGTTAAAGTCACAGCGCTATAAACACTCCCAGAGCACTGAAGCATGTGCTGCTAATGCAAAGTGTCCTCTAAGTATGGAAACACCTTTACCACATTCCCCCAATCTTACTGTAATTCTCACACTATTACAGAGTTATTGTGTGAGTTTTGCTTCTGGGGTCAGATGATGATTTTTTTTTTTAATGACTTTTAAGTCTAAGATGCATAAATAAGTGAATTAGAGAGAGAAGCATAAAATTTGCCTTAACAATATTTATAAGTAGTAATTTCTTCTTCTGTAGTGAAGAAATTACAGAAGTTAAGTAATTCACTTTAATTCATCAGTGTGTGTGTGTGTGTGTGTGTGTGTGTGTTTACTGTAGTGTGAGAAAGGTTTTTGTACGACGGCTTCATGGGAATGTAACACTGTGGGTCACTTTTGGTGGCGGCTCCAAACTCATTATAAGAAGTAAGTGCCTTCATTTTCTAGAAGCTCAGAGATTCATTAGTAATTTTACACAGTTTAAAGAAATGTATAAATTTACTGTAAAATAATAATGTGACATTCATCTAAAGGGAAGAAACATTTTATATAAATAAGAGAAATGTGATGTGAAGAGCAGAGCTGATTTCATGAAAACTCTGCTTTTGTCTCATTTTGTAAAATTCAGTCTAAATCACTTCATCACTTTTTTAGACAAATTTAAAATAGTTTTTAGTGGATGAAATTTTGCTTTGTTTTGCTCTAATTTATTAATTGTACTGAAAATGTGTGTAAGAATAAATCATGAGCAATGTTGGTTTATTGATTATTTTTGATTGATGATAAGCCACAAAAAAGATTTTTAACATCATGTAAAAAAGATAAACATAGTTTAACCGTTACTGGGAAGTGATGCTAATTCATACACAGTGTGTTTTGTTCAGAAGATGGAGATTGTTTTGTTCAGCTGCAGGTTGGTTGGGTGACGTTATCAGAATTGTGCTTTGTTTTACAATGTGCAGATAAACTTCTGCATCTGCTCCACATTAACGTTAATATGACTGTGTGTGTGTGTGTGTGTGTGTGTGTGTGTGTGTTTTCTCCAGCTGGTCCGGTGGTGAAGCCCTCCGTGTCTCTGCTCCCTCCCTCCTCTCTGCAGATCTCTGAGGGATCGGCCTCACTGTTCTGCCTGCTCTCAGCCTATTCTCCACAGGGGGCGCTGCTGACCTGGACTGTGGATGGTGCCGAGGTGAAGGAGGGGATTGTGACCAGCACAGAAGAACAGAAGAACGGCTTCTACAGCTGCAGCAGCACCCTGACCCTCAGCAAAGAACGCTGGGAAGAGGCCGAGGTGTTCGGCTGTACCGTCTCCTACCACGACACGACTCAGATCACCTCGTTCCGAAAGAGTCGCTGTGACGCTCACTAGAAATCAAGTGTACACTTTAAAGCATGCTTAGTTGTCTAAAATGGTATCAGTGGTGTAGCTATGCTGAAATAAAGCTTTAATGTGGAAAGCATGTCTCCTTTTTCAGTTGTGAAGTGTCTTTGGCAGCGATTTGGAACAGCAGCTTTAACAGCAGGTCGAGTGCAGTGTGTGTGTTGTGCTTGAGTGAGTTTGTCTGAAGAACCATGAACATCTGCTGAAAGTGCAGATCTATTCTGAGAACTGTTCATGCAAATGTGTGTGTGTGTGTGTGTGTGCGCGTGTGTGTGTGTGTGTGTGTGTGTGTGTGTGTGTGTTTTTGATGGTTAATGTGCTACTAGGTAAGGAGGATCACACTCATTTCTAATTTTTCTGACTGGGTAGATGGTGCCTAAAACTATCAATACTGTAAATTGTAATGCATTCCACTTAAATACAAGAAAAAACAAAGATTCAAGACAAAAACTTTAGAAAATTTCTGATCATGATGAAGCATTTACTGCCTTTATTTAGGAAGTAATAAAGTCTTAATAGAGTTTGATCTTTCTCTCTGAATCGATGCACTCTGAATTCGATCATAGGAAATTTCCTGAATGTAAATGTAATTAAAGGAGTCTTCCACTGTAATGTATGAGCAGAGAAGTTAATGCACTACACACACTAATTCCTACTTACCTCCTGCTGTGTTTTAAAATGGCTCTCGCTGAGTTTTTTTTTATTTATTAAATTGTTTCATGGAGTAAATGCAGAATTTCTAGCAAACAGTGTAAATGACGGCTGTCTCTCAAATCTTCTGATATCTGTTACTGAAGGTCTCCCTCTGATCTCTGTGGAACAGAAGAAAGAGGGACTTGAGCACTTAGCTCTCGCAAGTCGAAGTTATATTTACACCCGTGTAATTATTTTTGGTAAAAAAGTGATTCTCCTACATTGATATGACGGGGGAAAGAAAGGTAGAGCCACAGGGACGCAAAGTACAGCGAATAACTATCCACACCGCGTAGGGTTAGACGAGGAGGACGACATGCGGGGAGAAGAGGACCGACAACGTGGAGGCGAATCAACATTGGAAAATGTGTTCATGGGGCTTGAAAATATAAACAAGCAGATCAGCAAACTGAAAGAACATTCAAAGATGAAATTAAATATGATATGAGAGAAGGGTTCCTTGAGTTCAGAAAGAGGTTAACCAGCAACTATCAACAAACATGCTAGCCATGCAAGAACACAGTAAGAAAATCAACGAGATGGAGACGCGGCTCGATGACACTGAAACATGGAGTGCGGAGGCCAATGTCGCCCTTCAACAGGCTTTAAAAAATCAGCAAAAACTAGAAGACAGACTGAACGATACTGAGTTGGGGGCTCGACGAAACAACATCAGGATCCACGGTGTACTAGAGAACGTTGAACAAGGCTCAGTGATGGAATTTGTCGAAAAGCTGCTTTGCTCCGAATTTGAACTTGGCAACGTGGATTTGCAAATACAATGCGCAAACAGAGCCCAGGCGCCCAGACCGGGCCCAAATTCGCGTCCGAGGTCCATTATAGTAAATTTCCAGCAGTACAGCACCAAGGAGATGGTTATCCAAAAAGTCTGGCGAAAGAAAATCATGATGGAAGAGAAACCGCTGTATTCCGACCATGACTATACAGCCACCCATCTTCACCAGTGCAAGGTTGTTTTTTGTTTTTAATATGTAAACTGTCTTCTTTGTAATGTCTGTTGTTATTTGGCTGCCAGGACACTCCTAGAAAAGAGATGTTAATCTCAGTGAGTTTTTTTTCCTGGTTAAATAAAGGTAAATGAAATGAATGAAGGTGTACACCAATATTAAAAAGGCTCTCAAAGAAAAGGGCATCCGTTTTCAGTCGCCTTTCAATCGGATACGCATCTACTGGTAGGGCGGTGTGCAGGTGTACGGCAGTGCCTGGGAGGCAGCGCAGGAGCTGCGTCGGCGGGGATACAGCGTGGAGGTGCCCGAGAGAGCGGTAAGAGCCATTTATTGGATCGTCTCCAGCGGGCTACATCGTGGCAGCGAGTAGGATCAACCACAAGTGTGGACACTGCCAGAAGAGCTACAGAACGCCTACGGGAATTCGAACATGGACACAGCAGTGTTTAAAAATCTATGCTAAAGCGACCCTTTACATAAAGATCTTCGGTGTATGTGCGCCGGCTGGCGGGAAAATGAGGTAAGCTGTGCCATCGGTCACACGTCAGTGAATTGCGATACAGTCTGTAGCGAACTTATTGGGGAGGGAGCCTTTCCTGGAGAGAGGTATCCCCCCTCAGCTGAAAACTGGAGAACGCTCTTCAGACTTTGGAAGTCCTTATACTTCTCTGTTATAATGCCCATTCTAAGCAGTTCTTGGCTTATTACTGTGTTACAGTTTATTTTATTTAAGGTTAGCCTGTGGAAACATAGTGGTATAAGAATGACTCGTCTGGATGATGTCACAGCCTACTGAGGTTAAGCTAATGTCCTTAAATGTGAACGGTTTGGGTAACCCAGTTAAAAGGTTATAGGTAATGACCAAACTTAAAAAAGAGAAAGTGGATATTATTTTTATGCAAGAAACTCATCTCAACAAGAACATGAGAAATTAAAAAGATTTGGTTTTAGAAATACTTACTACAACTCATATGAGCATACGTATAGAAGGGGGATAGGTATTCTTGTCGCTAATGAAGTTAAATTTGAATCATATAAGGAAATGAAAGAAAAGGATGGGAGATATCTCATTGTTAAGGTAGTAACATTAGTAAATGTGTATGCTCCACCCAATACTAGTAAACTGTTCTTCAAATCACTAATGGATGTAATTGTACTGTAGATTTCAATGTGGTATTAAACCATCATTTAGACACAACTAACAGCAAAAGAAATTTAAGCAAAATATCAAAATTGATTAACACAGCCTGGGACGATATAGGATACTGGGACGTCTGGAAACATATTAATCCATCTCTTAAAAACTACACTCACTACCCAGTTCCTCACCGTACGTACTCTAGGATTGATTATTTTTTCATGCCAAAAAGTGTCTGTTATAGGGTGAGCGATTGTAGCATTGGAGTAGCTGATGTCTCTGACCACAGTGCTTTGCATCTGACAGTTCAAATAGAAGGAAGGAAGAGACAGACAGGTTGTAGGCTGAATGTGGGTTTGTTAAATAACAAAGCAATTGTAGAACAGATAGAACTGAATTTTAAAGAATATATGATGATAAACAATAATGGAGAGGTAGACCCATCTATATTGTGGGATTCATTGAAGGCTGTGATGCGTGAGAACTTGATTGCACTATCAGCACAAAATAAAGAAAAAGAGAAAGGAGTATAATACCCTGACATCAGATTTATCAAGTGTAGAGCAACAACACAAAATCAACAGGGACCCAGATCTACTAACACGTATGCAGCAAATTAGGAAACAGATTAACGACTTGTTAGAACAAGGTGTTGAGAAGAAGGCTTGATTCTATAAGCAGATATACTACGAATCTGGCCCCAAAGCAGCCAAATTACTTGCCCGACGCGTACGTAAACAGCAAGTTGAGAGTACCATTCATAGGATGCGAGACCCACAAACAAATAATTTGATTTATCATTCACAGAAAATAAAGGATATTTTCCTAAATTACTATAAACAACTGTATACGGATACCTCTGATTCTAAAATAGAAGCGACAAGAAATTTTCTTAATGAACTGGATTTACCAAGTATAGGCAAAAAAACACAAACCGAATTCATTACAGCAGATTTCACACTAGAAGAAATAATTAACTTGATTGGGAGTTTAAAAGCGTCTAAAACACCAGGTAGTGACGGCTTTCCTGCCGAATGGTATAAAACTTTTAAAGAACAACTAGCCCCACTCCTGTTAAAAACATTTAACTGGATTAAAAGAGAATGTAAACTTCTACCTTCATGAAATGAGGCAACCATCTCAGTACTTCCAAAGGAGGGTAAGGATAGGGAATTTAGTTGCAGTTATAGGCCTATTTCAATTCTTGATGTAGATTATAAGATATATACAGCAATTATAGCAAAGAGACTAGAGACTATCCTTCCTGAATTAATAGACGAATACCAGACTGGATTTATAAAAAGCCATCAAACACATGACAATATTAGAAGGATGCTACATCTGATGGATAAAATAGAAAGGGAAAAGAACACAGCAGTATTACTAAGCCTTGACGCCAAAAAGGCCTTGGATCGGGTCAATTGGGAATTTCTTGATCAAACTTTGGATAGATTCATCTTCAACAAACATTTTGTAAATATAATTAGATCTCTTTACCAACAGCCAAAATAAAAAAATAATGGGTCATTATTTCCATCGTTTAGTTTACAAAGAGGAACTAGACAGGGTTGCTGCCTCAGTCCCACTTTATTTGCTGTTTATATTGAACCCCTGGCCCAGGCAATCCATCAACATGAACAAATACAAGGCGTACAAGGACATAAAGATCATTTAATAGTTTTTTTTTTTTTTGCAGATGATGTCTAGATCTATTTAACAGATCCTGAGGCTTCTCTTCCCGCACTAATGGAAATCCTT
This sequence comes from Clarias gariepinus, assembly GCF_024256425.1. Lineage (NCBI taxonomy): Eukaryota > Metazoa > Chordata > Actinopteri > Siluriformes > Clariidae > Clarias > Clarias gariepinus. Next base: position 11,414,142 of record NC_071101.1, read on the forward strand.
GATGAATTTAACTTCTTTGCTGTTTACAAACTAAATATTGCAAAGACACAACTTTTGTCATTTAATTACAAACCTTCTGAGGAAATCAGATATAGATATAATTTAAGATGGGACATGGAAGAAAATAAAATATTCATGGGTGATTATTACAAAAAACCTGGGTAGCTTGTATGGTGCAAACTATAATGTGATTAACCAGAACATTATAAGCGATGTGGAACGGTGGTCTACCTATCCATTAGATTTTGCCAGTAAGATCAACGTCATCAAAACAAACATACTGTATGACCTAGATTGCTATACCTATTTCAAGCTTTGCCAGTAGAGATACCTAGACAGCAGTTTACAATCTGGGACAAACTAATTTCCAGGTTTATTTGGGATGGAAAGAAGCCCAGAATAAGATACACAACACTCCAGTTGGCCAAGCATAAAGGAGGATTGGCCCTACCTAATCTCAATGATTACTTTTATGCAGCTCAGTTCCGTCCCCTTTTTCTTTGGTGTAACAACAATTATTTTGCTAGTTGGAAGGAAATTGAGACATATATGGTTGGTTATCAGATTCAGTCAGTTCTTGGAGAAAATGAAATCCCCTCAGTAGTCAAAAGTCAATTGGATTCAATAACTTCTGGAGCAGTGGAGCTTTGGTTTGAACTTGCTAGACAATTTAAATTAAGCAAAGACCAAAAAGTACTTTGATGGATAGCCTTTGATACTCAATTTAAACCAGGCGAAAGTGATGCCACATTTAAAGAATTGGCAACAAAAGGCATTAGAGCAATATGTACAGTAGTGAAAAATGAGGAATTACTGACTTTTTAAAGAATTTTTTTTTCTTACTAATCGGGACTTATTTAGGTACATACAATTCAGAGATTACTTTAACAGAGAAATAAAAATGGAAACTTCACACAAAATTAATCCAGTTGTGAAGTTTATGATGAATGCATACTAATCAAATAGTAAATGTGCAAAAATAATCTCCATGTTTTACGTAAGTATTATGGAAAGTAAGGCCAACTCAACATTATACCTTAAATCAAGGTAGGAAAAATAATTAAATGTAGAAATTCTACCAGATGTATGGTTTGATATGTGTGAAGTTCAACATTCCTCCACAAGCTCGCAACAATGGAGGGTATTCAATTGGAAGACTTTAGTACGATTCTTTATTACACCTAAAATCAGCAGTAAATGTGGCTGCTTAGAAGTACACCGCACACACATTTTTTGGAGATGTGAAAAACTGAAGCCATTTTGGAAAAATGTACATTTAACCCTAACAAAGGACTTGGATATGAGATCCCATTTTTATGCATCGTCTTGTACTTGGGTCATATTTCGCTGGTTACACTTCAGGAGGACTGATACCTGGTAAAAATACTACTTACAGCAGCAAAGAAAAGCATAATTAGAAGCTGGTATAAGCCTGATTCACCTAAACAGCAAAAATGGCTTGAGGTCATTCAGGAAAGGATGTTGGAACATATGACTGGTGTGATACGTTTGGAGGCGGACATGTATGCCAAAAGATGGCAAAAATGGAATCTTTACTTTTACAAATCATAGGGGCACTGGCTCTTAGACTGTACTAGCCAAAGTTTTAGGCATATATGTCAACTGTGCCTAATCTTTTATACCCAATTGTCTTTCCTTTTTGTATGCACCATGTTTTTACTTTTTCTACAGTATTCTCAGCACAGGCTCTGTTCTTATTTGTTTAGTTTTTTTGTTTGTTTGTTTAGTTTTTTTTTTTTTTATCTTATTTGCTTGTTATTGAAATTGCATGTAATATCTGACTCAAATTAGCCTTTTCTGCTATTTGGAAAAATTTGAATGTAACAGTTGGGACATACTAAAATGCAATAAAAATTGAAGTGGAAAAAGAACAGAGGAAAGAGCTTGAACTGATATTTAATCTTTATTTAGTTCTGGTCATGTAGTGATGAGTCTGTTAACATCATTAAGCCCAGAGATCATGACTTAACTACTTAGCATACAGGAATGCTGTGTTTAACTTTCATCCAATTTCGAATGTGTTAATGAAGCAAAAAACTTCCAAATGCAGTAATCTATATTTTCCCTTACAAATTGAACAAAATAGCAGCAAAGTGTATCAGGATGACAAAAGAACAAGACACAGGTGAGACAAACTGATAATAAAACTTCTATAAAGACAGGACAAGAAAAAAGTGGTCAGAGGTCATGTATAAAACAGGGCCATCAGCTGGAGAAATCAGATCACATTAAAACAACACCTTAATGCTACGTGATTCCTGACTCAATAAACCATCAAACAGGAGCGAGACCTGAACCGCAGCACAAGAAGTAGTATTGCACTGTCTCTTAAGCATATTTACATCTACAGCACTGGGAACATCCCCTTATCCAGAGTGACTTACAGACGTACATGTGCTTTGGTGGTCTACAATAAAACACATCCTCATGAACTAATAAAATATTATGAGGCTAAATTCCTGTTAGAGAGGAGTTAATATTAGTGCAGAAAGAAAACAACAGCACAAGATGAAGTTTTTTATTAGTGTTTATTTTAGTGCTTGGTGACTGAATAAAGTTCTTGGTGTGAAGCCTGATAGTGCTGCAGATGTTCAGTTTTTTAGAGGATGTTTATTCCATCACCTGTGGGCCAGGACAATAAAAAAAAATTGTGATGAGATATCATAAGAGAGGCGGCATGGTGGTGTAGTGGTTAACACTGCCGCTTTGCACATCCAGGGTCCGGGGTTAAGTTTGCATGTTCTCCCAGTGCTTTGTGGGTTTCCTCCGGGTACTCTGGTTTCCTCCCACAGTACAAAGACCTGCAGATTGTACTAATTAGTGTTCCCAAAATTGCATGTAGTGTGTGAATGAGTGTGTGTGTGTGTGCCCTGCGCTGTACTGTCCAGGGTGTACCCCGCCTTGTGCCCTAAGTCATCTTCACTGGAACTGGGATAAGTCCTCTGCAACCCTGAAGACAGGATAAGGCAGTATAGACGATATGTGAGGGAGTGAGTGAGCATCAGGAGAGAAAGTTAGCTAGTTTTGTAAAACTACCGAACGTTTGATTGTCCTGCCAGATATTGTTGCACAACAGTTCCCCCAACAATCACAAAATACATCATAGTAATGCATCTCTAGTAATATAAAGCAACTCAGACTTGCTGTAAATTAGTTCATGGCTGAAGAGCTTCGAAAACACACTGAGATTCACATAGAAACATTGGATGCTGAAAGAGACAGAGAAAGAAGGAGGGAAGGATTGAGGGAGTGAGGGAGAGGTATAGTTCCTTGTAGGAAGAGCAAGGAGAAGAAGAGTGCAGAATACTAAGTAATGGTGTGAAAAGTGAAGTGGGATAACACTGATGTCTCATGCTGGTGAAGGATGGATGGTCAGATCCAAAAGGTTTACATTAGTGTGTTTTATAGGAGAGATGTTAAATCTCAGGACATAGGAGTTCAAGAGAGAGAGAGTGGGGAGTCAGGAGGACTGGAGGCTTAACTAAAGGGGGTTACACAATAAAAAGAGAGGAAATGAGATCTCAGAGCTAAGAACAATGATTTATGGGTAATAATTTGAATTTTATATTAGATTAGAATAAAATCTTAAAATGAGACAGTACAAGATCTGTATGAGAAAATGCAGAGAAAGCAGGAAAGCTGGTGTCACATAATACTATGAAGTAAAGCAGGGCTCAGTCTTATCAGGAAGGGGAGAGACGGAACACTAGATTAATTCCCAAATGTTAAGAGAGAGTCTGTGAGGACAGGAGGAGTTACACCAGTGACTGAGGGAGAATCCAGAGCAGGGCTGAAGTGTGTACTGAAAGGACAAGAAAAACACAACTAAAGCTAAGGGCAGATTATTAACGTTGACTGATATCAGGTCAGCATCTTAGACTGTAATATGGGTAAGATGAGTGATAGAGACTGAACAAAACAGAAGATTATCCACCAAACAATTTTAAGCATGAGAAAAAGGAGCTGAAACATTTATGAATCAATAGAAGTATTAATTGTACAGTAGTGTCCATGGGGTGGACTCTGTGTACTGTGGTGTTATGATTATTGAGAGATTTCTGATGTGAGTTAGTGTGGTGTGGTTCCTCTCTTCTACAGAGTGTCATTGTGTCTTATCACATCCTCCAACTCAGCACCTGCAGTCGCTCTACAATCTGACTGAGGGAGGTTTTTGTACGACTCTATAACACTGTGTGAACACATCTTTACTACTGATGTAATGGTAACTCTGACAGTAGTAATCTGCTGCGTCTTCAGTTTGGACTCCACTGATGGTCAGAGTGAAATCAGATCCAGATCCACTGCCACTGAAACGAGCTGAAAAACCTGACTGTAGCTGATTTACAAGTTTAATGAGGAGTTTAGGAGCTTCTCCAGGTTTCTGCTGATACCAGTGTAAGTGGTTGTTGCCATACACTGCCTGACTGGTTCTACAGTTGATGGTGACTGTTTCTCCTGGACGAGCAGATTTCACTGCAGGAGTCTGAGTTACTGTGACTTGACCTCTGCACTCTGTAAAAATATATATTATAATTCACTGTGAAACTGAAACATTATAATACATAAAAAATGTGTATTTGAATGAAGAGATGATTGTTGAGATAAAATCTGGAGCAGTGTCTGACCTTGAGTCCAGAGGATCAGTGTCCAGATGAAGACGGGGATCAAAGTCATGGTAGCTGTGGGTGAAGTTGCTGTAGCAGCAGCTCTCAGTCATGAAGTGTTAAAGTCACAGCGCTATAAACACTCCCAGAGCACTGAAGCATGTGCTGCTAATGCAAAGTGGAACCTCTCTTTATGGAAAGCTGTGTGTGTGTGTGTGTGTGTGTGTGTGTGTGTGTGTGTGTGTGTGTGTGTGTGTGGGTGTGTGTGGGTGTGTGTTTGTGTGTGTGTGTCTGTGTCTGTGTGAGTGTGTGTGTGGTCACTGTAGTGTAACTGAGGTTTTTGTACGACGGTTTCAATAGAATGTATCACTGTGGGTCACTTTCGGTGGAGGAACCAAACTCATCATTGGTAAGTCACTTTTACTTCTTTTAAAAGTCTAAAAGTGAAGAGAAATTACTTCTATTAATTATTTATATGAGTTAACTGGAACATAATGTGTACAATTATCAGAAATTTGAGTAATTACAATTGTTTGAGTAATTCTTTACCGCCAAATACTAAAATAATAAATAAGTGAATATTAAGAATATAATAAATATTTAGTGTGTGTGTGTGTGTGTAATTTAAAACCTGGTCACTGGTTCATATCTGAAGTTTAGTGTAAATTGTTCTGAAGTCTCTGTGCTGATGTAAAATACAGACGAATGCTGCTGTGTGTTTGTGTTAAACAATGAACATTTGTGTAATCAGATCCATTTACTACTATCACACAGGGAGCACTTTATATTACACATCAGTAAGAAGTGTTTAACACAGAATAAAGCTGATCAAAGTCTGAGTCGCTCCACAATATAACCAGTAACTAGTAAATCTTCTCCTGCTGAGTAGTTCTACTGAACTGCAGTCATGTGAATAAGCAGTAATGAGTAAATGTTGTGTAAGTGTGTGTAAATGTGTGTTTATTGTGTGTTTGTCTTCTCCAGCCAATCCCACGGTGAAGCCCTCCGTGTCTCTGCTCCCTCCCTCCTCTCTGCAGCTGTCTGAGGGATCCGCCTCGCTGCTCTGCCTGCTGTCTGCCTACTCTCCACAGGGGGCGCTGGTGAGCTGGAGAGTGGACGGCTCAGAGGTGAAGGACGGGGTTCTGACCAGCGCAGAAGAACAGAAGAAGGACGGTTACACACGCAGCAGCACCCTGACCCTCAGCAAAGCAGTCTGGGAAAAGGGGGAGGAGTTTGTCTGTACAGTCTCCCATGCTGGTGTCAATCATCCGGTCACGTTCAGAAAGAGCCAGTGTGAAGACTAACAGCTCCAAGATAGAATTTGACACTGAGCTGCTTACACATCCATCTACAATAGAGTTTTAATTCTACACAATGCTGACATTTCTGTCTTTACTCTCTTCACTGTCCTGTTGCTCTTCCTGTAGTTTTGCTCTGCTGAAATAAAGCTTCATTTTGGACATTGTGTCTTCTTTTATTCCAGTTAATAGTCATTATCAGTGTGATGAGAGAGTGTGTTTAGCTGTAGATTCAGTGCTGTGTGTTGTGCTTCAGTGAGTTTGGCTGAAGAAACTTGAACATCTGGTGAAAGTGCTGCTCTATTCTGGGAGAAAGAGGATCACTCACCCGTCTTCATGTGAATCTCACTTCCTCTACACTGCTCTCTGATTTACTGCTTAACACTGACTCTGTGTGTTTAGCTGGGTGTGGAGCAGGAAGCTGCTTTCATCTCTTTCTTTACTGCAGGGTTTATGCTTGAGTGAACTGACAGGTAAAGACTTATTTTATATTAATAAGATGGAGGAGTTCAGATCCTTATCCATTCCTACTTGTGTCAAAACTGTACACTGAATTTAAACTGAAAATCAGCTCCTGACTTTCTTTTACCTCAGAATCCAGTAGACCTTCTGAGAACAGTGTTTATGTCCATTCTGGACCCAGTATAAATAAATCAGTGCATAACAGGACACGCTTATGAATACCTTCAGATTAAATTGAGAAAATATAGTGACATTTTCACATGGATGTGGTGAGGGAGGACATGCAGGAGGTTGGAGTGAAAAAGTAAGATGTGGTAGACAGAGTCAGATGGAGACAAATGGTCCGCTGTGGCGACCCCTAGTGGGAGCAGCTGAAAGAAAAATAAGAGACATTTTTACTGTCTGAAGTAATCTTAGAACATCTCATCTCATTTAATGTGTTTTATTAATAATGTATGTACGTTGCTGTGCTACCACATTAAACATACATTCACATCAATTACTGCACAGAGATTTCTTAGTGATCTGCCAGAGTTATCAGCTATGACTGGATCACTGTCTGACCCCAGAGAACTCGATCAGGTGACTGAACGCTTAGAGTAAACATTATATTATACTTTAAATAATGTAGCTCCATTTAAAAGAAAAATAATTATAGAGAATAAACTTACTCCCACATGAAAACTGTTTAGAAGAAACTGCAATAGAGTGGGATTAGGGAGAGTCGTTAAGCTGTAACGACCAGAGAGAGTAAGGGGGATTTTAAGGGAGGCTTTCCTGGTGGACCAGCATGAAAAATATGAGACAGGTTGAGCCTAAGATCTCTACATCTGTGAAAAAATATATTTTTTCACTTGTACATAGACGGCCCTTTTTTTGCCCCTCTCTTGAATCTATCTTCTCTGTCCAAAAGTCGAACATTCTAATCCTCAATCCTGTGTCCTTTGTCCTTTATGTGATGATATACTGTTGTTTCGGCCTCTGATGTATTACTGTTTCTGTGTTGATACATGTGAAGCTCTGAACACTCGTCACTGCAGTGGATCAGGAATATTATATTTATTTGTTTAGTTGCTTTTTTATTTCTTTTTATGGATCTTCTTATTTTTGTAGTCCTGATACCTAATAGGGGTCGAGGCACTGACAAACACATATCATGTAGACAGATCCTTAGTCAAGTTCAAAACACAGGTAGTCACATGGCAAAATAGGAATGGCACAGTTTTAAACTGGACAAGTAAAACTATCAAACATACAGAAAGAAGAAATAAAAGGTCTCAAAAAATAGGACCTAAACCCTGTTAAAAAAAGAAACCATGAAGAATTTTTTGACAAACAGTAAAAAAGTCAGCTAATACATGCGACTGTGATCATAACTACCTGTTCTCTCTCTCTCTCTCTCTCTCTCTCTCTCTCTCTCTCTCTCTCTGTGCTGGGTGTGAGGAGAGTGCTTGGATGGCTGTTCAGTGATTTGCCAAGTTGTGGAAGGACTGACATTCCCCCCCCAATTTATTTATTTATTTTTATTAGTAAATGTTACTAATAAAAAAAAAAGTTAAAGGTTTATAGTGAGAGAGAGAGAGTGAGCGGGGCATCATGGCCTCTGAGGCTGGTCAAGAGACACTGTCTCTCCGACATGGCATTACTGTAGGTGTGTGGTGGAGGACGGAGTAGAGGTGGAGGAGGTGCTGCTAGTGGTGGAGAGCAGGTCAGGTGTGAGAACATCTACTCTGCCTCCCGGATAAACAAAGCAGTGGTGGTGGTTTAAACCAAGATAAACCTTGCGAGTACACTAACAAAAAGGGGGAGTATGTGTAATAGGGTCAGCGGTTCAAGTTACCCCTCTGTCTATTGCCACAACACGAGTCATGATATCAAATGTGCCCCTATTTATTAGGACGAGGAAATTATGAAGGAGCTGGCCTGCTTCAATAAATTTGTTTGCCCCACGTTCTGCCTTTCTGCTAGCAGATTTTAATGGTTTTGAACGACATAAAAGGAACACTTAATGTAAAATTCTACTTTAAAGAGGGGGAGACCTGCTTCATAGTTTTTGCCATCTAGGCGCGACTGAAGTGCTTTGACTGCAGGCGATATCAGACATGAAAGGCAGCGCTGTCTGCACTGGGTTGTTCAGGGGGCGATTCGGCCAAAATAAAGCAGGAGCAGGGCGGGGACAGCCAGCGGGAAAAACCTGACTAAAGAGGTACAGAAGCCACAAATTTGCACACCACCAATGACACCTAAAGACACACCTACACCTAAAGACACACCGACGCCTAAAGACACACTGACGCCTAAAGACACACCGACGCCTAAAGACACACCAACGCCTAAAGAAAGCACTACAGCCAAACCGAAGAGAAAAAAAGGAGACATCCACAACAGAACCCACCACAAAACTGAAAACCTGCAGTCAGACCCTGAAAGCCGCAACACAGGAGAATAAAGAACCAGGGCGCAACTCAGCACACACAGCACACACACACACACACACACACGCACCTACACACACCAACCGATTCTTACAGCTTTAAAAAAAAAAAAAAAAAACACTGTAAATATGTAAATAACACCAGACTTATGAAAAAAAAGAAAACATGTAAATAAGTTTACAATTCTTTTCTTTAATAAAGTGTGTTAAGATCTCTCTGTCTCTCTCTCTCTCTGCGCATGCGCTGGGTGTGAGGGAGCGTGCGAAAGGCTGTTTGGCGTCCTGCCAATCTCTCTGGAGACTGCTTATTTCATTTTTTTTTTTTAATCAGTAAATGTTTTTTAGTTAAATAAAAGTTTAAAGTGAGAGAGAGAGAGAGCAGGCACCATGGCCTCTAAGGCCGGTGTGGAGACTCTGTCCCTCCGGCATGGTGTCAGGTGTGTGCCGGAGGACGGCGTGCAGATTGAGGACGTGCTGCTAGCGATGGGTGCGAAAACGGAGCCGTGCAGCCGGGGAGCTCGCACGGCGACACGGCCGGAAGACAGCGGCAGCGGCACGGTGGGGGAGCACCGAGGAATCCGTGCCTGCGGTGGGCCTCGCCGACACACCGGAACTCCAACAGGTCAGTACTGAACACACCGGCAGCACTGAGACACACCCTGCTGTCTCGGCGCTGAACCCAACACCGGTACCACTGTACACCGCGCGAGCGCAGAACCTGATGCCGGTACAGTGTTCAGTGCTGACAGTGACCACGCCCCCAACGTCTGCACCGACACACAGCAGCCGCAGACCAACGTACCACCACAGACACCTAAAGACACAAGACCGAGGAGAAAACAAGAGGAGACGTCCAATACAGAACCAACAAATAAGCGGAAAACCTGCAGTCAGACTGTGAGCACCGCGGTACAGGAGAGTGAGGAGGCCGGGTGCAGCACCACACACACACCTGTAGGGATAGAGGAGCAGGTGAACCTGTTCCTACAGCTGTCCAAAACGGAGAGGAAAAAGGTAGTGAAAACGTTAAAAGAACTGAAAAAAACTAACACAACAGGTAAAAACAAACAAACCGTCACTCAAAAAGAAGAAGAGAAAATGGACAACAGCTGAAACCATACCACAAACTGTAAATAAAACTGTAAATTAACGGACAAAAAAAACTAAAAAAAAAAAAAAAGACTTAGTTAATAGACGGGAAGTGGGGTAGTGGGTGTTTTAATAAAAAAAAAGAAAAAAAAGTTGTAAATATGTAAATACTGCATGTGTGTATGCGTGTGTCTGTGTGTCCGTATGTATATATATGTATATGTAAGAAAAAATGTACAACAGGTTTTTTTTTCTTTATTGTTTCACAATAAAGTGCGTTTAAAACCTCAAAAACCTCTCTCTTTCTTTCTCTTGCTCTCTCTCTCTCTCACTTTGTTAAGCTACACATGACATTCCTGAGTCCTTCTCATCAGGGACAATTTAATAATTATGATTTATACATATTTCATCATGCTTTTCAAACTCATTTCCCATTTTGTGACTCTGATACAGTATGAGGAGGAAAAGTCAGATAGTTTTCTAATACTACACAATTTGCTTATCCTTTGAAATACTGTTACACAATAGTTCTCCATAACAGTCACAACATACATCAAGTCTATTACAACTGTGCAATAACACCTTTTTAAATTGTGCAGTATTATATTCGCTATTGCAATTTGAAATTTGATTGAAAGTGTAACTATTGTATTGCTTTTTCTTTTACTTTTCTATTTATACACTGTACTGTCCCTACTTTATTTTTCTTTGCTGTTGAAACATAGAAATTTCACCACTGTGGTATATATTATCTTATCTTCTCCTTATCTTATCTTATCTTCTCCCTATCTTATCTTATCTTATTTTATCTTATCTTAGTGATGCATCTCTATTGATATACTGCAGCTCAGACTTGTGAGATTTCGTTTCAGATGAAGAGCTGCCAAACATGCTGAGATTCATACAGAAACATTGGATGCTGAAAGCCACAGAGAAAGAAGAGAAGGAGGGGAGGATTGAGGGAGTGAGGAAGAGGCGGATAATGCTGATACCTCACATTGCTGAATGATGGATGACTATGTACAATATGTTTACATTATTGTGTTTTAAAGGTGAGATGATAAATATTGAGATATAGGAGTTGAAAGAGGGAGAGACGTCAGGAGGACTACAGGCTTGTCTGAAGTGGGTTACACTTTAAAAAAGAGGAAGTGGAGAGAAGGAACATCAGCTCCAATCCCAAATGTTAGGAGAAACAAAAGAGCCAATTTTGCACCAAACAGCTTCAGTCATGGGAAATAGTACCACAATAATTTATATTAATTAACTTATAAAACTGTAATTTTTCAAAGTGGATGTGAGTTGACTCTGTGTACTGTGGTGTTATGATTATTGAGAGATTTTTGATGTGAGCTATGAGTTAGTGTGGTGTGGTTCCTCTCTTCTACAGAGTGTCATTGTGTCGTATCACATCCTCCAACTCAGCACCTGCAGTCGCTCTACAATCTGACTGAGGGAGGTTTTTGTACGACTCTATAACACTGTGTGAACACACCACCACTGTGGTAACTCTGACAGTAGTAATCTGCTGCGTCTTCAGTTTGGACTCCACTGATGGTCAGAGTGAAATCAGATCCAGATCCACTGCCACTGAAACGAGCTGGAAAACCTGACTGTAGCTGATTTACAAGTTTAATCAGGAGTTTAGGAGCTTCTCCAGGTTTCTGCTGATACCAGTGTAAGTAGTTGTTGCTATACACTGCCTGACTGGTTCTACAGTTGATGGTGACTGTTTCTCCTGGACGAGCAGATTTCACTGCAGGAGTCTGAGTTACTGTGACTTGACCTCTGCACTCTGTAAAAATATATATTAATTAATTCACCATGAAACTTAAACATTATAATACATAAAAAATGTGTATTTGTATGAAGAGATGATTGTAGAGATAAAATCTGAAGCAGTGTCTGACCTTGAGTCCAGAGGATCAGTGTCCAGATGAAGACGGGGATCAAAGTCATGGTAGCTGTGGGTGAAGTTGCTGTAGCAGCAGCTCTCAGTCATGAAGTGTTAAAGTCACAGCGCTATAAACACTCCCAGAGCACTGAAGCATGTGCTGCTAATGCAAAGTGTCCTCTAAGTATGGAAACACCTTTACCACATTCCCCCAATCTTACTGTAATTCTCACACTACTACAGAGTTATTGTGTGAGTTTTGCTTCTGGGGTCAGATGATGATTTTTTTTTAAATTACTTTTAAGTCTAAGATGCATAAATAAGTGAATTAGAGAGAGAAGCATAAAATTTGCCTTAACAATATTTATAAGTAGTAATTTCTTCTTCTGTAGTGAAGAAATTACAGAAGTTAAGTAATTCACTTTAATTCATCAGTGTGTGTGTGTGTGTGTGTGTGTGTGTGTGTGTGTGTGTGTGTGTGTGTGTGTGTGCGTGTGTGTGCGTGTGCGTGTGTGTTTACTGTAGTGTGAGAGGTTTTTGTACGACGGCTTTATAGGAATGTAACACTGTGGGTCACTTTTGGTGGCGGCTCCAAACTCATTATAAGAAGTAAGTGCCTTCATTTTCAAGAAGCTCAGAGATTCATTAGTACTTTTACACAATTTATTGAAATTTATAAATTTACTGTAAAATAATAATGTGACATTTATATAAAGGAAAGAAACATTTTATATAAATAAGAGAAATGTGATGTAAAGAGCAGAGCTGATTTCATGAAAACTCTGCTTTTGTCTCATTTTGTAAAATTCAGTCTAAATCACTTAATCACTTTTTTAGACAAATTTAAAATAGTTTTTAGTAGATGAAATTTTGCTTTTTTTTTTGCTCTAATTTATTAGTGTGTTTATTATTATTGTGTTTACTCCAGCTGGTCCGGTGGTGAAGCCCTCCGTGTCTCTGCTCCCTCCCTCCTCTCTGCAGCTCTCTGAGGGATCGGCCTCACTGTTCTGCCTGCTCTCAGCCTATTCTCCACAGGGGACGCTGCTGACCTGGACTGTGGATGGTGCCGAGGTGAACGAGGGGATTGTGACCAGCACAGAAGAACAGAAGAACAGCTTCTACAGCCGCAGCAGCACCCTGACCCTCAGCAAAGAACGCTGGGAAGAGGCCGAGGTGTTCGGCTGTACCGTCTCCTACCACGACACGACTCAGATCACCTCGTTCCGAAAGAGTCGCTGTCACGCTCACTAGAAATCAAGTGTACACTTTAAAGCATGCTTAGTTGTCTAAAATGGTATCAGTGGTGTACCTATGCTAAAATAAAGCTTTAATGTGGAAAGCATGTCGTCTTTTTCAGTTGTGAAGTGTCTTTGGCTGCGATTTGGAACAGCAGCTTTAACAGCAGGTCGAGTGCAGTGTGTGTGTTGTGCTTGAGTGAGTTTGTCTAAAGAACCATGAACATCTGCTGAAAGTGCTAATCTATTCTGAGAAATGTGTGTATAAATGTGCAAATGCTATGCAAATATGTGTGTGTGTGTGTGTGTGTGTGTGTGTGTGTGTGTTTGATGGCTAATGTGCTACTAGGTAAGGAGGATCACACTCATTTCAAATTTTCCTGACTGGTTAGATGGTGCCTAAAACTATCAATACTGTAAATTGTAATGCATTCCACTTAAATACAAGAAAAAACAAAGATTCAAGACAAAAACTTTAGAAAATTTCTGATCATGATGAAGCATTTACTGCCTTTATTTAGTAAGTAATAAAGTCTTAATAGAGTTTGATCTTTCTCTCTGAATCGATGCACTCTGAATTCGATCATAGGAAATTTCCTGAATGTAAATGTAATGAGTCTTCCACTGTAATGTATGAGCAGAGCAGGTAATGCACTACACACACCAATCACTACTTACCTCCTGCTGTGTTTTAAAATGGCTCTCGCTGAGTTTTTTTAAATTTATTAGATTGTTTCATGGAGTTAATGCAGAATTTCTAGCAAACAGTGTAAATGACAGCTGTCTCTTAAATCTCCTGATATCTGTTATTAAAGGTCTCCCTCTCATCTCTTTAGAACAGAAGAAAGAGGGACTTCCGGTTGACTGCAGACAAAAATGGCGGGTTAAGCACTTAGCTCTCGCAAGTCGGCGTTATATTTACCCCTGTGTAATTATTTTTGATTAAAAAAAGTGATTTTCCCACATTGATATGACGGGGGAAAAGAAAGGTAGAGCCACTCTTGTTATAAACATTTAACTGGATTAAAAAAAAATGTAAACTTCCACTATCATGGAATGAGGCAACCATCTCAGTACTTCCAAAGGAGGGTAAGGATAGGGAATTTAGTTGCAGTTATAGGCCTATTTCAATTCTTAATGTAGATTATAAGATATATACAGCAATTATAGCAAAAAGACTAGAGACCATCTTTCCTGAATTAATAGACGAAGACCAGACTGGATTTATAAAAAGCCATCAAACACATGATAATATTAGGAGGACGCTACATCTGATGGATAAAATAGAAAGGGAAAAGAACACAGCAGTATTACTAAGCCTTGACGCCGAAAACGCCTTGGATCGGGTCAATTGGGAATTTCTTGATCAAACTTTGGATAGATTCAGCTTCAATAAACATTTTGTAAATATAATTAGATCTCTTTACCAACAGCCAAAATAAAAATTAATGGGTCATTATCTCCATCGTTTAGTTTACAAAGAGGAACTAGACAGGGTTGCAGCCTCAGTCCCACTTTATTTGCTGTTTATATTGAACCTCTGCCCCAGGCAATGCGTCAACATGAACAAAAACAAGGCGTTACGATAGGACATAAAGTTCATTTAATTCGTTTATTTGCGAGTGATGTCTTGATCTATTTAACAGATCCTGAGGCTTCTCTTCCCGCACTAATGGAAATCCTTGATGTATTTAACTTCTTTGCTGTTTAAAAACTAAATATTGCGAAGACACAACTTTTGTCATTTAATTACAAACCTTCTGAGGAAATCAGATATAGATATAATTTAAGATGGGACATGGTAGAAAATAAAATATATTTGGGTGATTATTACAAAAAATCTGAGTAGCTTGTATGGTGCAAACTATAATGTGATTAACCAGAACATTATAAGCGATGTGGAACGGTGGTCTACCTATCCATTAGATTTTGCCAGTCAAGATCAACGTCATCAAAACAAACATATGACCTAGATTGCTATACCTCTTTCAAGCTTTGCCAGTAGAGATACCTAGACAGCAGTTTACAATCTGGAACAAACTGATTTTCAGGTTTATTTGGGATGGAAAGAAGCCCAGAATAAGATACACAACACTCCAGTTGGCCAAGCACAAAGGAGGATTGGCCCTGCTGAATCTCAATGATTACTTTTATGCAGCTCAGTTCCGTCCCCTTTTTCTTTGGTGTAACAACAATTATTTTACTAGATGGAAAGAAAATGAGACATATATGGTGGGTTATCAGATTCAGTCAGTTCTTGGAGAAAATGAAATCCCCTCAGTAGTCAAAAGTCAATTGGATTCAATAACCTCTGGAGCAGTGAAGTTTTAGTTTAAATTCGCTGAGCCTTTGATACTCAATTTAAACCAGGCGAAAGTGATGCCACATTTAAACAATGGGCAACAAAAGGCATTAGAGCAATATGTACAGTAGTGGAAAATGAGGAATTACAGAATTTTTTTTTCTTACTAATAGGGACTTATTTAGGTATATACAATTCAGAGATTACTTTAACAGAAAAATAAAAATGGAAACTTCACACGAAATTAATCCAGTTGTGAAGATTATGATGAATGCATACTAATCAAATAGTAAATGTGCAAAAATAATATTTATGTTTTACGTAAGTATTATGGAAAGTAAGGCCAACCCAACATTATACCTTAAATCAAGGTAGAAAAGAGAATTAAATATATGACCCGAAATGAAATATGACCCGTCTTGTAGTTGGGTCATATTTCACTGGTTACACTTTAGGAGGACCAATACCTGGTAAAAATACTCCTTACAGCAGCAAGGAAAACCATAACCAGAAGCTGGTATAAGCCTGATTTACCTAAACAGCAACAGTGGCTTGAGGTAATTCAGGAAAGGACGTTGGAACATATGACTGGTGTGATACGCTTGAAGGCGGACATGTATGCCAAAAGATGGCAAAAATGGAATCTTTACTTTGACAAATCATTGGGGCACTGGCTCTTAAACTGTACTAGCCAAAGTTTTAGGCATATATGTCAACTGTGCCTAAGCTTTTATACCTAAATGTCTTTCCTTTTTGTATGCACCATGTTTTTACTTTTTCTACAGTTTTCTCACCACAGGCTCTGTTCTTATTGTTTCTTATTTTTTTCTTATTATTATTTTTTTAATCTTATTTGCTTGTTATTGAAATGGCATGTCATATCTGACTGAAATTAGCCTTTTCTGCTATTTGGAAAAATGCATTTAAATGTAACAGTTGGGATATACTAAAATGCAATAAAAATTAAAGTGGAAAAAGAACAGAAGAAAGAGTTTGAACTGATATTTAATCTTTATTTAGTTCTGGTCATGTAGTGATGAGTCTGTCAGCATCATTAAGCCCAGAGATCATGACTTAACTACTCAGCATATACGTACAGGAATGCTGTGTTTAACTTTTATTCAATGTTGAATGGGTTAATGAAGCAAAAACTACCAAATGCAGTAATCTATATCTTCCAGGGGCGTAGATTTAGGGTGGACAGAGGGGATGTGTCCCCACCAATATCCTCCGACCATTAAAATGTGCCCACCAATAATTTAATCCACTTAAAAAAATCGTGCTGTCAACATTAACCTAGACACGCAGAAAGGAATATATCATGTTCTCTCCTTGAGTCCTCCCGCCCCCAAAACACATATGAACATTTTGATTGGCTGTGCCTTTTCCTGCTATCATGTGAGAGCCTATGGCTGCGTTCAGATACAAGCAGCGCTAAATGAAGTGGAATTTTTTTCCTTGCAAAAAGGTGTGTTGGGTGACGTATATGTGAGAATGGCGGCAGCAAAAAAAAAAGAAAAAAAAGCTGGACATAAGTCACTTTAAGTTCGCTAGTGAATCTATCAAAGTCCATCAAAGTAACGACGACAGTTAACGTTAATGCTAGTGCATGCTAATGCTAGTTTTTACCGCTTTGACGCACATTCATTATAGCAGGACAGGCTATAGTTTGTGAATACGGACTTAAAAATAACAGCAGATTAAACAGCTAAATGTAAAAGTATAAATATGATCCCTGTCAGTTCTCCTAATCTAATGACGACTATTTGTCAGAAATCAGTCTTGTGAAAGAAATTGATATGCTACATACTAATCTTGCCATGTTAGAATTTTGTTGACGGTTCACCAATAGACAATCCACTTTGCACAAATAATTTTTAAAATGCATTCACTGACTTGGCAAACATTAATGATTTGATTCGAGATTTGCACACTAAGACTCAGAAAAAGTGAAATAAAATGATTGCTGTTTAAATGGCATGTGTTTATCCTGTTTTGGAGTCATATGTCCCCACCAATGTACAGAGCAAATATACGCCCTTGATATCTTCCCTTACAAATTGAACAGAATAGCAGCAAAGTGTACCAGGATGACAAAAGAACAAGACACAGGTGAGACAAACTGATAATAAAACTTCTATAAAGACAGGACAAGAAAAAAGTGATCAGAGGTCGCGTATAAAACTGGTCCATTAGCTGGAGAAATCAGATCACATTAAAACAACACCTTAATGCTACATGATTCCTGACTCAATAAACCATCAAACAGGAGCGAGACCTGAACCGCAGCACAATAAGTAGTATTGCGCTGTCTATCAAGTATATTTACATCTACAGCACTGGGAACATCCCCTTATCCAGAGTGACTTACAGACGTACATGTGCTTTGGTGGTCTACAATAAAACACATCCTCATAAACTAATAAAATATTATGAGGCTAATAATGCAGAAAGAAAACAACAGCACAAGATGAAGTTTTTTATTAGTGCTTATTTTAGTGCTTGGTGACTGAATAAAGTTCTTTGTTTGAAGCCTGCTGCAGATGTTCAGTTTTTTAGAGGATGTTTATTCCATCACCTGTGGGCCAGGACAAAAAAAAAAATTGTGATGAGATATCATAAGAGAGGCGGCATGGTGGTGTAGTGGTTAGCCTTGTCGCTTTGCACATCCAGGGTCCGGGTTTAAGTTTGCATGTTCTCCCAGTGCTTGGTGTTTTTTTTTCCGCGTACTCTGTTACTCTGGTACTACTCTCCGCATAATCTGCAGGTATACTCCGTATACCTGCAGATTATGATAATTAGTGTTTCCAAAATTGCATGCAGTGTGTGAATGAGTGTGTGTGTGTGTGAGCCCTGCACTGTACTGTCCAGGGTGTACCCCGCCTTGTGCCCTAAGTCATCTTTACTGGAACTGCGATAAGTCCTCTGCAACCCTGAAGACAGGATAAGGCAGTATAGACGATATGTGAGGGAGTGAGTGAGCATCAGGAGATGTTTTGTAAAACTACCGAACGTTTGATTGTCCTGCCAGATATTGTTGCACAACAGTTCTCCCAACAATCACAAAATACATCATAGTAATGCATCTCTAGTAATATACAGCAACTCAGACTTGCTGTAATTTAGTTCATGGCTGAAGAGCTGCAAAAACATACTGAGATTCACATAGAAACATTGGATGCTGAAAGAGACAGAGAAAGAAAAGAAGGAGGGAAGGATTGAGGGAGAGGTATAGTTACTTGTAGGAAGAGCAGGGAGAAGAAGAGTGCAGAATACTAAGTAATGGTGTGAAAAGTGAAGTGGGATAACACTGATGTCTCATGCTGGTGAATGATGGATGGTCAGATCCAAAAGGTTTACATTAGTGTGTTTTAAAAGAGAGATGTTAAATCTCTGGATATAGAAGTTGTAAAGAGAGAGAGAGTCAGGAGGACTGGAGGCTTGACTAAATGGGGTTACACAATAAAAAGAAAGAAATGAGATCTCAGAGCTAAGAACAATGATTTATGGGTAATAATTTGAATTTTATATTAGATTAGAATGAAATCTTAAAATGAGACAGTAGAAGATCTGTATGAGAAAATGCAGAGAAAGCAGGAAAGCTGGTGTCACATAATACTATGAAGTAAAGCAGGGCTCAGTCTTATCAGGAAGGGGAGAGACGGAACACCAGTTTAATTCCCAAATGTTAAGAGAGAGTCTGTGAGGACAGGAGGAGTTACACCAGTGACTGAGGGAGAATCCAGAGCAGAGCTGAAGTGTGTCCTGAAAGGACAAGAAAAACACACCTAAAGCTAAGGGCAGATTATTAACGTTGACTGATATCAGGTCAGCATCTGAGACTGTAATATGGGTAGGATGAGTGATAGAGACTGAACAAAACAGAAGATTATCCACCAAACAGTTTCAGTCATGAGAAAAAGGAGCAGAATCATTTATGAATCAATAGAAGTATTAATTGTACAGTTGTGTCCATGGTGGACTCTGTGTACTGTGGTGTTATGATTATTGAGAGATTTCTGATGTGAGTTGTGAGTTAGTGTGATGTGGTTCCTCTCTTCTACAGAGTGTCATTGTGTCGTATCACATCCTCCAACTCAGCACCTGCAGTCGCTCCCAGCTGCAGCAGTGCAGTCTCTCTACAATCTGACTGAGGGAGGTTTTTGTACGACTCTATAACACTGTGTGAACACATATTTACTACTGATATAATGGAAACTCTGACAGTAGTAATCTGCTGCATCTTCAGTCTGGACTCCACTGATGGTCAGAGTGAAATCAGATCCAGATCCACTGCCACTGAAACGAGCTGGAAAACCTGACTGTAGCTGATTTGCTTTTATAATCAGTAGTTTAGGAGCTTCTCCAGGTTTCTGCTGATACCAAGCTAAAGGTTGATAACCCCAACTTTGGTACACCTGGGGATTAGTTCTACAGTTGATGGTGACTGTTTCTCCTGGACGAGCAGATTTCACTGCAGGAGTCTGAGTTACTGTGGCTTGACCTCTGCATTCTGTAAAAATATATATTATAATTCACCATGAAACTGAAACATTATAAAAATTATTAAAATGTGTATTTGTATGAAGAGATGATTGTAGAGATAAAATCTGAAGCAGTGTCTGACCTTGAGTCCAGAGGATCAGTGTCCAGATGAAGACGGGGATCAAAGTCATGGTAGCTGTGGGTGAAGTTGCTGTAGCAGCAGCTCTCAGTCATGAAGTGTTAAAGTCACAGGGCTATAAACACTTCCAGAGCACTGAAGCATGAGCTGCTAATGCAAAGTGGAACCTCTCGTTATGGAAATGTGTGTGTGTGTGTGTGTGTGTGTGTGTGTGTGTGTGTGTGTGTGTGTGTGCGTGCATGTGTGTGTGTGTGAAAAAATAATTTAGAAAATATAGAGACATTTCCACGGTCGGAAGTTATCTCAGATGTGTCTGATAATGTATGTTACTTTGCCATGCTACCACATTAAACATACAGTGCTGTCAAAAATATTTGTGCCAACCTGATTTTTTTTTATTTGTCAAATTTAAGTGATTCAGACCATCAAACATATTTTAATACAGTTAAATTTTGGATTGCGAGCATAATTCGTTTCAGAAGCGTGCCCGTATATCACAGCAAATTTCCCATAAGAAATAATGAAAACTTGATTGAAAACAGATTCATCACCTTCACTACTACAGCCTTTTTAACATTTTTTTTCTTAACGACGGCTGTTTTTGCAGGACAGTTACTAAAGAACAGTCACTACACTTGGACACAATTTTTAAAATGCTTTATGCGTTCGCACACAAATGTGGTCACAATGTTATAGTAAACAGTACACGCGCGCACGGATGTTGGCTATATGCGGTTATGAGACTGAGCATGGGAGATGATTACCCACAATCCCACAGCACATGAGAGAGAAGAACCATGGCTCAGCTGTGATCACGTGACGCTCAGAAGACAAAGTGCATTCATACTACAGTACTTGTATATCAAGCCCTCGCCCATTTAACAAGTTAGAATTTATTACAAAATTGTGCAAGTCTTGTAAAACACTCGCAGACCACAAAGAAAACTTGAGTACATGCAAAATGCAATTTTTAAATAATCTTTTTTTTTTATTAACAGCTATTTATTTCATTTTTGCTATTCATAGCTATTTAGCTATTTTTTTTTTTATTTAAGCTATTCAGAGGTCCATAACACATGCGCTTGAGGTCACAAACTGGACATTCTCCTTCAGGAATTTTTTTTGTCAATCGTGGCAATTCGTACAACTCTTGAATCTGCAAAGCAGCCCTAGACCATCATACTACCATCACTGTTGACTGCTGGTAGGACTTCCGTTTTAGTAAATGTTGTGTTAATTTTATTGCTCTGTATCCTTTGTCAGCGCTCCTCCATCTAAATTTGAGATTTCATCTAGGCATCATGAGTCTCCTGCTCTTGCTTTTGCACATCACGTTTGCCTGTGTCTACTCCAAACTCTGTGTCTGGAATCAAGTATAAAAGCAATAAGCAGGAAATTAACTGAAGGTTACAATCATAATATCTTGCACAAATTATTCTTGCAATAGTAATAATCCTTCCAACATCCACATTTTGTCTCAGCAATCACAGGTACTCTAAAATTGTGTGTGGAGCTCATGTGGAACATCTGCATCTCACATTTCATAACTGTCCCTGAGATGTATTGGAGTATAAACAGAAAGGTTACACATAAAATAATGAGTAAAGTGGAAACTACCTGTAAATCTAACAGCTAAATACTTTTCACAGCACTGTACATTTACATCTACTACTGCACAGAGCTTTATCAGTAATCTCCCACAGTTAAAAAGAGAGGAATTGAGGCTAATGGATATGTACATTGACAGATGGGTAATAATACGAGGTTTACTGTATATTGGATTCAAAGAATTAAATGTTAAGATGAGACAGCACAAGTGTGGGAGGGACAAAGCAGAGAGACCAGGGACTCTCAGTGGTTTTTATTTTACATAAACATGTATGAAGTTTAGACGCTCGATAGTTATTGGCTCTAAATAGACGTGCATGAGTCTGCTGATCTCTCATGGCGACTCTACGGTAATAAATCCAGCTTTAATGCTGAAATGATAAAAATAATGCTGCATCTCAGAAAAGCTATCCTGATACTGTATGGCGTGGTGTTCCTGACTTTTAATACAACTCGTCTTTTTTAAACTAACTTATTTAGAACAAATAAATAACTTGATTACATCTCTTTGTTCCTCTGTACAATATGCTTATCCATCTCATGACACAAACCTGGTTCAACAGTTTTTAGCAGGAAAATATCAAACCTTAAATCATTGAGTTAACATACTTTCAGGGTTTCATTCCATAGTCCTGTTTATTCTGAAACACATTTCTGTATCTTAGATGTTTTTGTCATGGCACTACTCACCTCTTCCAGTCCTTCAGCAAAAAATTATTGCTAATACATAGTAACAACTCCTTTGTGAATAGAATAGTTTTATCTGTCTCTGATCCTGTCACGGTACGCCGGGTAATGCCTGCTTCTCGGGACAAGTCCTGATCTCCCGCAACTCCCTTCCACACTCCATTCCGCGGCTTCCATTTTGCCGCCTGAGTTACTCATGCTCGCGCACACCTGCGCCTCATCACCACCACTCTATATAACTCTCCCTCAAGCAGCGAACCCTTGCCGAATTATTGCGTGCCAATGCTCTATTGTCTCGTGCCTTTTTGTCAAGTATATCTGCCTGTTTTTCACGTTGTTGATTCTCTTTTCTGCTCCCCAGGATTACGCTCTTGCCTCTCGGATTAAACTCGTTTGCTACGCTGACTGCTCTACCGGCTTTGATTCTCTGCTTTCACTTTCGACTACGGCTTGTCTCGATCCCCCTGGATCATTCTAGTTTGGACTACAGGTGTGTGCTGTCCTTGTTCAGTTGTTGGTCAGTGCCTCTGCTCTCTACCCTGACTCCTTTTGGCTGCTCTTATTTAGTGAGTCTAAGACGGCAAGCGCTCTGCCCTTTGATCTTTCACTGTTGCTCTCTCGCCCGTGTTGTATGGGCTCTGGATCTCACATCTTCTAGACCTCTGCCTTCAGCCACTTCTAACCTCCCCTGCTGCCCATTCCTAGTGGCATTTTGAGTGAACCGCATATTTTGCCTAACTTTCCTCTGTATCTACTTTCAGCATAATCTCATCTGCTATAGCTCTGCCCACAGCCACTTCCAACCTGCCCTGCTGCCTACTCCTGACCGCCTCTAGAGTAAACTATATAGATATATATATTCAATATAAAAGAACTACATTATACATAGCTATATCTATATCTATTTATCTATCTATCTATATATCTCTCTCTCTCTCTCTCTCTCTCTATATATATATATATATATATATATATATATATATATATATATATATATATACTGCCTAATGTTCCCTTTATCTGCTTCCAGCATATTTTCCAATTAAATACTTTTTTCCCATTTGATCTGTTGTGTCTGCTTGTGGGTCCTTTAGCCTGCTGACGCAGGTCGGCGTGTGACAGATCATGCAGTAGAATGTGACTAGATAGGCTCCAGATCCTCTGTGGTCCTGACCAGCTTAAAACATTAAGTGAAGATGAATGAATGAGAGTGAATGATGCTATATGAGTCTCACTGACCTAAGAGGGGCCAGCATCACTATCATGGGAGTGTACTGGGTGCTTGAACATCACTGTGCAATGAATTAACACATAATCACAGTGACTTAAATTAATCACGTGTTTATATTTTGGCAAACAGAAGCAACAGATTTTTTTACATATGAAAAAGATGAAAATAAATATACAGTAATGTAGGAATAAGTCTAAAAATGTCCCGTCCAGATTGGTAATTGATTTTTGTACGACTCACTTTTTGAACAGGTTGGAGCTACTGATGTAATGAGTTAAAAAGTTATACAAATTTTTTTTTTAAAAGAGATAACTTTACCCTGGTGTGACGCTTATTTATGCACAGTGAAGAGAGTTGTTAAAAAGGTGAGTTCTAATGCTTAGATGGGTTGCCAAATCTGGTACAAAGTGTGTTGCATTTATAGAAGAGAAAGGAAACACAGTGAACTGTCAGAGAGCTGATGGGTATGAAAGCAAAATAGTCTCATTAATAATTCACACAAAAGACAGGATGCACACATGCGTATCCCAATTCACATGCGTGAAACCCAATTCACGTGCACGGAAAAAAATATATCCCAGTACCTCTCAGTGACGGCACCAAAGCAAAGTTGAAATCGTGCAGCTTTAATAAATTGTTATATTATGTATACATTATTTGAGCTGTTAATGAAATAAAAGCAAATCTGGTGGTATTCAGATATATCAGAATACCCTGTGACCCATAGAAACATTTATTCTTATTCATCTTATTCCCCCACTCTCATTGATCACCCAGGTTTGTCGACGGTAAGGTGATTGTTTGCTTTACATCCCAGTTCCCCCTCATGTCTGTGTTTCCTTCTGGCTCTCCCTTTTGGTTATGCTGTTTTAGTTAGTCCTGCCGGAATCTCAGCTTGCACTCTACACTAAATATACATTCTCATTATACATTATGAGACTGCGACCATACCTAACTGTTATCTCTCCTCTTCTGCTCTCTCTCCTTCCCTCTCTCTGTCAAGCTACACATGTTGTTCCTGAGCTGCCAGTGTTCCAGACTTCCTCTGCCCTCCGGACCTGTCTGACCCATACTGGTGTCCCGCTTCTGGTTGGAGATCTCGTCGCATGGATGCCCCGTGTGTCTCTTTGGAATGCGTCTGGTGTCTGGGGCTGGTTTCACGTTACCATAAAGACGGTTCTGGCCTCAACTGGTGTTAACAGGCTGCGGTTGCTCGATAGTTCAAGATTGCAATTGTCTCCAATAACTATTTACATATTTACATCAATTAGCATGTTATAGCTGAACTGCCTGCCACCTAACACACTGTATAAATGCAGATCAATTCCTGCTTTCTGTTTCACCCAAATGAGGATGGGTTCCCTGTTGAGTCTGGTTCCTCTCAAGGTTTCTTCCTATTACCATCTCAGGGAGTTTTTCCTTGCCACTGTCGCCCGCGGCTTGCTCATCAGGGACAATCTGCTCATCTTGATTCATGCACACTTACATTCTATACAGACTTTAATTCTTTTGATTTAGTAAAGCAGCTTTGCGACAATGACAATTGTTAAAAGTGCTATACAAATAAAATTGAATTGAATTGAATTAAATTATTCTCCAAATTAAAAACTGTGACTGTCTTGATTGCCAAACATGTAATAAGGCTGAAGTGTTTATGAAGATAAGTGGTTAGCTGTGTTATTTTCGGCGAAGTTCATTAATGAAACATTATGAAATATAGTAATAACTTCCAAGTGCATCCTGTTCTTTGTTTGAGTAGGTAAAGCTTAATTTCTGTTATAATTAACTCAGATTGCGCAAAAGGTGTGCAAAGCTGTGCTACTTGAGTGCTGAGCTCCTGGAGGGCTGTGATTGGTTGAATGGTGAGGTTGCATCTGGATAAACTGTATAAGTGACCCACGTTGCTGCCAGCAAAGTCTCAAAAATACACACACACAAATCCAGAGATATTCACACACGAAAGACGATTTTTACATGCAGTCCATGATGCACTCGTAAATTTTAAACATTCAAAAATTTTGTACACAGTTGTACATCAGTGAATTGTGTTTTGCATTTGTATATTATGGATATTTATAATTTTTTGTGTACGTGGGTTGTTTTTTTCGTGAATATATATATATATATATATATATATATATATATATATATATATTTCGTGCACGTGAATTGGGTTTCACACATGTGAATTGGTATACGCATGTGTGCATCGTGTCTTTTGTGTGAATTATTTATGAGACTGATTTGCTTCCATAGTGAGTGAGTAAATGACTGTAGTTTAGGCCAGAGGTGATTGTTGATTCTGTCATTTGGATTAACTGAAGATTTCGAGGTTAAACCTTGGAGGAAACTTCCACCAACTGTTATAGAAACTGACTAATTCAAGGCACAGGAGTTCTCAGGAAGTTCAGCAAAACAAAGGAATTGCAATTATTATTAATAATACTTTACTCTGTCTGTAACTGTGAGCTTTAATGAAGCCAGAATTAATTAATACCTTAATACTTATGTTTATGATCAGTACATGGATTATTTATTTCTATTTTAATAAATTAATTTAGTTATATTACTTTATTGTCTGTTTAAAATAATAAGAAATTCATAAATATGTAAATGTGGCTTAGGAGCTTAAACCCATTTCATGTCACACGTAGATGAAGTGTCTGAGTCAGTATTTAGTACTGATTCCATTGAGACAGATCTGTTCTAGACCCATTGCTTTTTCCCTCTACATGCTAAAATGATTTATTAACATGCCGTTAGCTTCCACTGCTAGGCTGATGACACACAGCTTTATGTTTTAGCAAAGCCATCTTAATCATATACACTTTTTGTAGTGTGTGTGTGTGTGTGTGTGTGTTTGTGTGTATTATACGGCGCTGCTAAGCACCTGCAGTAGGTCCCAGCTGCAGCAGTCACACTTACACAGGTTTTTGTACGACTCTATAACACTGTGTGAACTCATAGCCACTGATGGAATGGTAACTCTGACAGTAGTAATCTGCTGCATCTTCAGTCTGGACTCCACTGATGGTCAGAGTGAAATCAGATCCAGATCCACTGCCACTGAAACGAGCTGGAAAACCTGACTGTAGCTGATTTGCAAATTTGATCAGGAGTTTAGGAGCTTCTCCAGGTTTCTGCTGATACCAGTTTAAGCGGTCACCAGATGAGTCTGTGTACACTGCCTGACTGGTTCTACAGTTGATGGTGACTGTTTCTCCTGGACGAGAAGATTTTACTGCAGGAGTCTGAGTTACTGTGACTTGACCTCTGCACTCTGTAAAAATATATATTATAATTCACCATGAAACTGAAACATTATAATACATAAAAAACGTGTATTTGAATGAAGAGATGATTGTAGAGATAAAAACTAAAGCAGTGTCTGACCTTGAGTCCAGAGGATCAGTGTCCAGATGAAGACGGGGATCAAAGTCATGGTAGCTGTGGGTGAAGTTGCTGTAGCAGCAGCTCTCAGTCATGAAGTGTTAAAGTCACAGCGCTATAAACACTCCCAGAGCACTGAAGCATGAGCTGCTAATGCAAAGTGGAACCTCTCTTTATGTGTGTGTGTGTGTGTGTGTGTGTATGGTCACTGTAGTGTAACAGAGGTTTTTGTACGACGGTTTCAATAGAATGTATCACTGTGGGTCACTTTCGGTGGAGGAACCAAACTCATCATTGGTAAGTCACTTTTACTTCTTTTAGGAGTCTAAAAGTAAAGAAAAATAACTTCCGCTCATCATTTACATGAGTTAAATAAAAAAAAATTGTGTATAGTTATCAGTAATTTATTTATAAGTAATTCTTTACTGTAAAATAGTAAAATAATAAATGAGTGAATAATAAAAATGTGAGTCCGTGAGTTTAAACCTGGTCACTGGTTCATATCTGAACTTTAGTGTAAATTGTTCTAAAGTCTCTGTGCTGATGTAAAATACAGACGAATGCTGCTGTGTGTTTGTGTTAAACAATGAACATTTGTGTAATCAGATCCATTTACTACTATCACACAGGGAGCACTTTATATTACACATCAGTAAGAAGTGTTTAACACAGAATAAAGCTGATCAAAGTCTGAGTCGCTCCACAATATAACCAGTAACTAGTAAATCTTCTCCTGCTGAGTAGTTCTACTGAACTGCAGTCATGTGAATAAGCAGTAATGAGTAAATGTTGTGTAAGTGTGTGTAAATGTGTGTTTATTGTGTGTTTGTCTTCTCCAGCCGGTCCCACGGTGAAGCCCTCCGTGTCTCTGCTCCCTCCCTCCTCTCTGCACCTGTGTGAGGGATCCGCCTCGCTGCTCTGCCTGCTGTCTGCCTACTCTCCACAGGGGGCGCTGGTGAGCTGGAGAGTGGACGGCTCAGAGGTGAAGGACGGGGTTCTGACCAGCGCAGAAGAACAGAAGAAGGACGGTTACACACGCAGCAGCACCCTGACCCTCAGCAAAGCAGTCTGGGAAAAGGGGGAGGAGTTTGTCTGTACAGTCTCCCATGCTGGTGTCAATCATCCGGTCACGTTCAGAAAGAGCCAGTGTGAAGACTAACAGCTCCAAGATAGAATTTAACACTGAGCTGCTTACACATCCATCTACAATAGAGTTTTAATTCTACACAATGCTGACATTTCTGTCTTTACTCTCTTCACTGTCCTGTTGCTCTTCCTGTAGTTTTGCTCTGCTGAAATAAAGCTTCATTTTGGACATTGTGTCTTCTTTTATTCCAGTTAATAGTCATTATCAGTGTGATGAGAGAGTGTGTTTAGCTGTAGATTCAGTGCTGTGTGTTGTGCTTCAGTGAGTTTGGCTGAAGAAACTTGAACATCTGGTGAAAGTGCTGCTCTATTCTGGGAGAAAGTGTGTGTGTGTGTGTGGTCACTGTAGTGTAATAGAGGTTTTTGTAGATCGTTTCATTAAAATGTATCACTGTGGTGGACTTTCGGTGAAGGAAGCAAACTCATCGTTGGTGCGTCACTTTTATTTCTATTACAAGTCTAAAAATGAAGAAAAATAACTTCTGTGCATCATTAAAAATACATATAGTTATCAGTAAAATGTTGGAGATAATTCTAAACTGTGAAGGATATGCAAATAGTACATTTGTGAATACTGAAGATAAAAATATCCAATGTGTGTGTTTGTGTGTGTGTCTGTGTGTGTTGGTGAGTGTAAACTTGCTCACTGGTTTATATCTGAAGTTTTGCGTAAATAGTTCTAACTCTCTCTGTGCTGATGTAAAATACAGACGAATGCTGCTGTGTGTCTACTCTAGATTCAATACTTTTTAAAAAATTTAATTTAGGAAATATAGAGACATTTCCACGGTCGGAAGTTATCTCAGATGTGTCTGTTAATGTATGTTACTTTGCCATGCTAACACATTAAACATACAGTGCTGTCAAAAATATTTGTGCCAACCTGATTTTTTCTTATTTGTCAAATTTAGGTGATTCAGACCATCAAACATATTTTAATACAGTTAAATTTAGGATTGTGAGCATAATTCGTTCCAGAAGCGTGCCCGTATATCAAAGCAAATTTCCCATAAGAAATAATGAAAACTTGATGATTGAAAACAGATTCATCACCTTCACTACTACAACCTTTTTAACATTTTTTTTCTTAACGACGGCTGTTTTTGCAGGACAGTTACTAAAGAACAGTCACTACACTTGGACACAATTTTTAAAATGCTTTATGCGTTCGCACAAAAATGTGGTCACAATGTTATAGTAAACAGTACACGCGCGCACAGGTGTTGGCTATATGCAGTTATGAGACTGAGCATGGGAGATGATTACCCACAATCCCACGGCACATAAGAGAGAGAAGAACCATGGCTCAGTTGTGATCACGTGACGCTCAGCAGACAAAGTGCATTCATACTACAGTACTTGTATATCAAGCCCTCGCTCATTTAACAGGTTAGAATTTATTACAAAATTGTGCAAGTCTTGTAAAACACTCGCAGACCACAAAGAAAACTTGAGTACATGCAAAATGCAATTTTTAAATAATCTTTTTTTTTTATTAAGAGCTATTTATTTCATTTTTGCTATTCATAGCTATTTAGCATTTTTTTTTTATTTGAGCTATTCAGAGGTCCATAACACATGTGCGCTTGAGCTTGAGGTCACAAACTGGACATTCTCCTTCAGGAATTTTTTTTGTCAATCGTGGCAATTCGTACAACTCTTGAATCTGCAAAGCAGCCCTAGACCATCATACTACCATCACTGTTGACTGCTGGTAGGACTTCCGTTTTAGTAAATGTTGTGTTAATTTTATTGCTCTGTATCCTTAGTCAGCGCTCCTCCATCTAAATTTGAGATTTCATCTAGGCATCATGAGTCTCCTGCTCTTGCTTTTGCACATCACGTTTGCCTGTGTCTACTCCAAACTCTGTGTCTGCAATCAAGTATAAAAGCAATAAGCAGGAAATTAACTGAAGGTTACAATCATAATATCTTGCACAAATTATTCTTGCAATAGTAATAATCCTTCCAACATCCACATTTTGTCTCAGCAATCACAGGTACTCTAAAATTGTGTGTGGAGCTCATGTGGAACATCTGCATCTCACATTTCATAACTGTCCCTGAGATGTATTGGAGTATAAACAGAAAGGTTACACATAAAATAATGAGTGAAGTGGAAACTACCTGTAAATCTAACAGCTAAATACTTTTCACAGCACTGTACATTTACATCTACTACTGCACAGAGCTTTATCAGTAATCTCCCACAGTTAAAAAGAGAGGAATTGAGGCTAATGGATATGGACAATGACAGATGGGTAATAATACGAGGTTTACTGTATATTGGATTCAAAGACTTAAATGTTAAGATGAGACAAGTGTGGGAGGGACAAAGCAGAGAGACCAGGGACTCTCAGTGGTTTTTATTTTACATAAACATGTATGAAGTTTAGACGCTCAATAGTTATTGGCTCTAAATAGACGTGCATGAGTCTGCTGATCTCTCGTGGCGACTCTACGGTAATAAATCCAGCTTTAATGCTGAAATTATAAAAATAATGCTGCATCTCAAAAAAGCTATCCTGATACTGTATGGCGAGGTGTTCCTGACTTTTAATACAACTCGTCTTTTTATAACTAAATTCTTTAGAACAGATAAATAACTTGATTACATCTCTTTGTACCTCTGTACATTATGCTTATCCATCTCATGACACAAACCTGGTTCAACAGTTTTTAACAGGAAAATATCAAACCTTAAATCATTGAGTTACTATAACATACTTTCAGGGATTCATTCCATAGTCCTGTGCAATGAATTAACACATAATCACTGTGACTTAAATTAATCACGTATTTATATTTTGGCAAACAGAAGCAACTGATTTTTTTTTACATACGAAAAGATCAAAATAAATATACTGTAATGTAGGAGTAAGTCTAAAAATGTCCCGTCCAGATTGGTGATTGATTTTTGTACGACTCACACTTTGGGAACAGTTTGGTGCTACTGATGTAATAAGTTAAAAAGTTATACAAAAAAAAAATATTAAAAAGAGATAACTTTACCCTGGTGTGACGCTTATTTATGCACAGTGAAGAGAGTTGTTAAAAAGGTGAGTTCTAATGCTTAGATGGGTTGGCAAATCTGGTACAAAGTGTGTTTTATTTATAGAAGAGAAAGGAAACACAGTGAACTGTCAGAGAGCTGATAGGTATGGAAGCAAAATAGTCTCATTAATAATTCACACAAAAGACACGATGCACACATGCGTATCCCAATTCACATGCATGAAACCCAATTCAAGTGCACGGAAAAAAATATATCCCAGTACCTCTGATAATTTAAATTATTGTAAGGAAATCATATTGTAAGAAATAATAGTGACTAAAGAGACTATTTGTAAAGCTGTTTAATAATACCTATAAATGACAACTGCTCTCTGGCTCAGTGACGGCACCAAAGCAAAGTTGAAATTGTGCGGCTTTAATCAATTGTTATATTATGTATACATTATTTGAGCTGTTAATGAAATAAAAGCAAATCTGCTGACATTCAGATATATCAGAATACCCTGTGACCCATAGAAACATTTATTCTTATTCATTTTATTCCCCCACTCTCATTAATCACTCAGGTTTGTCGACGGTAAGGTGATTGTTTGCTTTACATCCCAGTTCCCCCTCATGTCTGTGTTTCCTTCTGGCTCTCCCTTTTGGTTATGCTGTTATAGTTAGTCCTGCTGGAATCTCTGCTTGCACTCTACACTAAATATACATTCACATTATACATTATGTGACTGAGACCATATCTAACT
Source organism: Clarias gariepinus (assembly GCF_024256425.1). NCBI lineage: Eukaryota > Metazoa > Chordata > Actinopteri > Siluriformes > Clariidae > Clarias > Clarias gariepinus. The sequence goes on from NC_071101.1 coordinate 11,445,928, forward strand.
GTTATCTCTCCTCTTCTGTTCTCTCTCCCCCTCTCTTTCTTCCCTCTCTCCTTCCCTCTCTCTGTCGAGCTACACATGTCGTTCCTGAGCTGCCAGTGATCCAGACTCCCTCTGCCCTCCGGACCTGTCTGACCCATCCTGGTGTCCCGCTTCTGGTTGGAGATCTCGTCGCATGGATGCCCCGTGTGTCTCTTTGGAATGCGTCTGGTGTCTGGGGATGGTTTCACGTTACCATAAAGACGGTTCTGGCCTCAACTGGTGTTAACAGGCTGCGGTTGCTCGATAGTTCAAGATTGCAATTGTCTCAAATACTGTAACTACCTGGATTTTATATTTACGTCAATTAATATAAATTAATATAAACATGTTATAGCTGAACTGCCTGCCACCTAACACACTGTATAAATGCAGATCAATTCCTGCTTTCTGTTTCACCCAAATGAGGATGGGTTCCCTGTTGAGTCTGGTTCCTCTCAAGGTTTCTTCCTATTACCATCTCAGGGTTTTTTTTCTTGCCACTGTCACCCGCAGCTTGCTCATCAGGGACAATCTGCTCATCTTGATTCATGCACACTTACATTCTATACAGACTTCAATTCTTTTGATTGAGTAAAGCTGCTTTGCGACAATGACAATTGTTAAAAGCGCTATACAAATAAAATTTAATTGAATTATTCTCCAAATTGAAAACTGTAACTGTCTTGATTGACAAACATGTAATAAGGCTGAAGTGTTTATAAAGATGATAAGTGGTTAGCTGTGTAATTTTCGGCAAAGTTCATTAATGAAACATTATGAAATATAGTAATAACTTACAAGTGCATCCTGTTCTTTGTTTGAGTAGGTAAAGCTTAATTTCCGCTATAATTAACTCAGATTGCGCAAAAGGTGTGCAAAGCTGAGCTACTTGAGTGCTGCGCTCCTAGAGGGCGATGATTGGTTGAATGGTGAGGTTGCATCTGGCTAAAGTGTATAAGTGACCCACGTTGCTGCCAGCAAAGTCTCAAAAATACACACACACAAATCCAGGGATATTCACACACGAAAGTCGATTTTCACATGCAGTCCATGATGCACTCGTGAATTTTAAACATTCAAAAATTTTGTACACAGTTGTACATCAGTGAATTTTGTTTTGCATTTGTGAAATTTATATTATGAATATTTATATTTTTTTGTGTATATGAGTTGTTTTTTTCGTGAATATATATATATATATATATATATATATATATATATATAATTTCGTGCACGTGAATTGGGTTTCACACGTGAATTGGTATACGCATGTGTGCATCGTGTCTTTTGTGTGAATTATTTATGAGACTGATTTGCTTCCATAGTGAGTGAGTAAATGACTGTAGTTTAGGCCAGAGGTGATTGTTGATTCTGTCATTTGGATTAACTGAAGATTTCGAGGTTAAACCTTGGAGGAAACTTCCACCAACTGTTATAGAAACTGACTAATTCAAGGCACAGGAGTTCTCAGGAAGTTCTGCAAAACAAAGGAATTGCAATTATTATTAATAATACTTTACTCTATCTGTAACTGTGAGCTTTAATGAAGCCAGAATTAATTAATACCTTAATACTTATGTTTATGATCAGTACATGGATTATTTATTTCTATTTTAATAAATTAATTTAGTTATATTACTTTATTGTCTGTTTAAAATAATAAGAAATTCATAAATATGTAAATGTGGCTTAGGAGCTTAAACCCATTTTGTATCACATGTAGATGAAGTGTCTGAGTCAGTATTTAGTCCTGATTCCATTGAGACAGCTCTGTTCTAGACCCATTGCTTTTTCCCTCTACATGCTAAAATGATTTATTAACATGCTGTTAGCTTCCACTGCTAGGCTGATGACACACAGCTTTATGTTTTAGCAAAGCCATCTTAATCATATACACTTTTTGTAGTGTGTGTGTGTGTGTGTGTGTGTGTGTGTATTATACGGTGGTGCTAAGCACCTGCAGTAGGTCCCAGCTGCAGCAGTCACACTTACACAGGTTTTTGTACGACTCTATAACACTGTGTGAACTCATAGCCACTGATGGAATGGTAACTCTGACAGTAGTAATCTGCTGCATCTTCAGTCTGGACTCCACTGATGGTCAGAGTGAAATCAGATCCAGATCCACTGCCACTGAAACGAGCTGGAAAACCTGACTGTAGCTGATTTACAAATTTAATGAGGAGTTTAGGAGCTTCTCCAGGTTTCTGCTGATACCAGTATAAGTAGTGGCCATATGAGCTGTGATGATACACTGCCGGACTGGTTCTACAGTTGATGATGACTGTTTCTCCTGGAAGAGCAGATTTCACTGCAGGATTCTGTGTTACTGTGACTTGACCTCTGCATTCTGTAAAAATATATATTATAATTCACCATGAAACTGAAACATTATAATACATAAAAAGTGTATTTGTATGAAAAGACCATTATAGAGATAAAATCTGAAGCAGTGTCTGACCTTGAGTCCAGAGGATCAGTGTCCAGATAAAGATGGGGATCAAAGTCATGGTAGCTGTGGGTGAAGTTGCTGTAGCAGCAGCTCTCAGTCATGAAGTGTTAAAGTCACAGCGCTATAAACACTCCCAGAGCACTGAAGCATGAGCTGCTAATGCAAAGTGTCCTCTAAGTATGGAAACACCTTCACCACATTCCCCCAATCTTACTGTAATTCTCACACTACTACAGAGTTATTTTGTGAGTTTTGCTTCTGTGGTCAGATGGAGATTTTCTGTAAAATACTTTTAAGTCTAAGATGCATTAATAAGAAAATTAGAGAGAGAAGCATAAAATTTGCCTTAACAATATTTATAAGTAGTAATTTCTTTCTTCTGTAGTGAAGAAATTACAGAAGTTAAGTAATTCACTTTAATTCATCAGTGTGTGTGTGTGTGTGTGTGTGTGTGTGTGTGTGTGTGTGTGTGTGTGTGCGTGCGTGCGTGTGTGTGTGTGTGTTTACTGTAGTGTGAGAAAGGTTTTTGTACGATGGCTTCATTGGAATGCATCACTGTGAAGGACTTTTGGTGGCGTTTTAGAAGCTCAGAGATTCATTAGTACTTTTACACAGTTTAAAGAAATGTATAAATTTACTGTAAAATAATAATGTGACATTCATATAAAGGGAAGAAACATTTTACATAAATAAGAAAAATGTAATGTGAAGAGCAGAGCTGATTTCATGAAAACTCTGCTTTTGTCTCATTTTGTAAAATTCAGTCTGAAACACTTCATCACTTTTTTAGACAAATTTAAAATAGTTTTAGTAGATTAAATTTTGCTTTGTTTTGCTCTAATTTATTAATTGTACTGAAAATGTGTGTAAGAATAAATCATGAGCAATGTTGGTTTATTGATTATTTTTGATTGATGATAAGCCACAAAAAAGTTTATTAACATCATGTAAAAAAGATAAACATAGTTTACCGTTACTGGGAAGTGATGCTTATTCATACACAGTGTGTTTTGTTCAGAAGATGGAGATTGTTTAGCTGCAGTTTGGTTGGGTGACGTTATCAGACACGACTCAGATCACCTTGTTCCGAAAGAGTCGCTGTGACGCTTACTAGAAATCAAGTGTACACTTTAAAGCATGCTTAGTCTAAAATGGTTTCAGTGGTGTAGCTATGCTGAAATAAAGCTTTAATGTGGAAAGCATGTCTCCTTTTTCAGTTGTGAAGTGCCTTTTGCAGCGATTTGGAACAACAGCTTTAACAGCAGGTCGAGTGCAGTGTGTGTTTTGTGCTTGAGTGAGTTTGTCTAAAGAACCATGAACATCTGCTGAAAGTGCTGATCTATTCTGAGAACTGTTCATGCAAATGTGTGTGTGTGTGTGTGTGTGTGTGTGTGTGTGTGTGTGTGTGTGTTTGTTTGTTTTTGATGGCTAATGTGTTACTAGGTAAGGAGGATCACACTCATTTCTAATTTTTCTGACTGGTTAGATGGTGCCTAAAACTATCAATACTGTAAATTGTAATGCATTCCACTAAAATACAAGAAAAAACAAAGATTCAAGACAAAAACTTTAGAAAATTTCTGATCATAATGAAGCATTTACTGCCTTTTTTAGGAAGTAATAAAGTCTTAATAGAGTTTGATCTTTCTCTCTGAATCGATGCACATCATAGGAAATTTCCTGAATGTAAATGTAATTAAAGGAGTCTTCCACTGTAATGTATGAGCAGAGCAGGTAATGCACTACAAACACCAATCACTACTTACCTCCTGCTGTGTATTAACATTATATAAAAGTTATACACAGCATTCCTGTACGTATATGCTGAGTAGTTACGTCATGATTAACTCAGAGCAGTCTGTTATCTCTGGGCTTTATGATGCTGACAGACTCAAAACTACATGACCAGAACTAAATAAAGATTAAATATCAGTTTAAGCTCTTTCTTCTGTTCTGAAAAGAGGAGAGGCAGACCTTCAGTAACAGATATCAGGAGATTTGAAAGACAGCCGTCATTTACACTGTTTGCGGGAAATTCTGCATTTACTCGATGAAACAATCTAATTGATTCAAATAAAAGGTTATAAAGTAGGCTGAGAGAGCCATGTGTTCTTAATGAAGCAAAAAAACTACCAAATGCAGTAATCTAGATCTTCCATTACAAATTGAACAGAATAGCAGCAAAGTGTATCAGCATGACAAAAAAACAAGACACAGGTGAGACAAACTGATAATAAAACTTCTATAAAGACAGGACAAGAAAAAAGTGATCAGAGGTCATGTATAAAACAGGGCCATCAGCTGGAGAAATCAGATCACATTAAAACAACACCTTAATGCTACGTGATTCCTGACTCAATAAACCATCAAACAGGAGCGAGACCTGAACCGCAGCACAAGAAGTAGTATTGCACTGTCTCTCAAGTATACTTACGTCTACAGCACTGGGAACATCCCCTTATCCAGAGTGACTTACAGACCTACATGTGCTTTGGTGGTCTACAATAAAACACATCCTCATAAACTAATAAAATATTATGAGGCTAAATTCCTGTTAGAGAGAAGTTAATATTAGTGCAGAAAGAAAACAATAGCACAAGATGAAGTTTTTTATTAGTGTTTATTTAAGCGCTTGGTGACTGAATAAAGTTCTTTGTTTGAAGCCTGATAGTGATGCAGATGTTCAGTTTTTTAGAGGATGTTTATTCCATCACCTGTGGGCCAGGACAATAAAAAAAAATTGTGATGAGATATCATAAGAGAGGCGTCATGGTGGTGTAGAGGCACTGTCTGGCTTTGCACATCCAGGGTCCGGGTTTAAGTTTGCATGTTCTCCCAGTGCTTGGTGGGTTTCCTCCGGGTACTCTGGTTTCCTCTCACAGTACAAAGACCTGCAGATTATGCTAATTAGTGTTCCCAAAATTGCATGTAGTGTGTGAATGAGTGTGTGTGTGTGTGTGTGTGTGTGTGTGTGTGCCCTGCACTGTACTGTCCAGGGTGTACCCCGCCTTGTGCCCTAAGTCATCTTCACTGGAACTGCGATAAGTCCTCTGCAACCCTGAATAAAGGATAAGGCAGTATAGACGATATGTGAGGGAGTGAGTAAGCATCAGGAGAGAAAGTTAGCTAGTTTTGAAAAACTACCCAACGTTTGATTGTCCTGCCAGATATTGTTACACAACAGTTCTCCCAACAATCACAAAATACATCATATTAATGCATCTCTAGTAATATACATCAACTCAGACTTGCTGTAATTTAGTTCATGGCTGAAGAGCTGCAAAAACATACTGAGATTCACATAGAAACATTGGATGCTGAAAGAGACAGAGAAAGAAAAGAAGAAGGGAAGGATTGAGGGAGTGAGCGAGAGGTATAGTTACTTGTGGGAAGAGCAGAGAGAAGAAGAGTGCAGAATACTAAGTAATGGTGTGAAAAGTGAAGTGGGATAACACTGATGTCTCATGCTGGTGAAGGATGGATGGTCAGATCCAAAAGGTTTACATTAGTATGTTTTATAGGAAAAAAACGAATCAGTCCGTCAGCGGCCAGCTTCAGAAACAGAAGCCCATCAGCAGCTAGCAAGTGAAAATATATGGTTGTCTAAAAATGGTGAAATTGAATGGTCTTCTTGCCCAAAAAATGAGCCAGACATTCTTCCTCCGTCATTAGTGATAATTTTACTTGTGATAGGTGTGTGTTAGTGAGCACTCTGATGGAAAAGATATCAGCGTGAGAGGAGCGCATCCAGACTTTAGAGAGGGTGTTATTCCCATAGCAGAAAGTCTGGGCTCCGGCATAGGAGCCCTCACAGCAGGGCGAGTGGGATACTCGTTAAGCCAAAGCTAACACTAAGGCTAACCCACTGGAGCACACCTCTTTTGCACGTGTCCAACGTTTGCTCTCCTCAGTGATGCACCCGCTGAAAGAGCTAAAAGAGCTCTGGTTATAGGAGACTCTACAGTATACCTAAGATAATGTAGCTCCAGTTAAAAGAAAAATTATTAGAGATAAGAAACTTGCCCCCTGGTATAACGACCACACACGTATTTTTAAACAGACAGCTCGGAAATTAGAACATAAATGGCATCAAACTAAATTGTTAGTATTTCAAATAGCATGGAAGGAGAGCATCCTGAACTATAGAAAAGCTCTTAGTGTAGCTAGATCAACACATCTCTCCACTCTTATAGAAAATAACAAAAATAATCCTAGATTCTTATATAATACTGTAGCCAAATTAGCTAAAAATAAGACGACTTCAGACATCTCCACAACAACATCGTGCAACAGTAAGGAATTCATAAACTTTTTAAATAATAAAATTGTAAATATCAGGCATAAAATTGAAGCTTTGAAACCGGACAATGCAATTGATGCAGATGTTAAACTAACCTTTAGTTTCCTTAAACGCATTTTCTTAAACAGATAGTACCCGCAATAACAGAACCCCTGTTAAGAATAATTAATTCCTCACTCACCATTGGTTATGTTCCAAAATTATTTAAATTAGCAGTTATTAAACCGATTATTAAGAAACCTGACCTCGACCCCTGTCAGCTGTCCAATTACAAACCTCTCCTTTATCTCTAACATTCTCAAAAAGATAGTAGCGGAGCAGCTACAGTATGGTCATATCTACATAGAAATAGCATACATGAACTGTATGAGTCAGGATTTAGGCCCCATCAAAGTACAGAGACAGCACTCGTTAAAGTAGTAAATTACCTCCTATTGGCCTCTGATCAGGGTTGTGTAACAATCTCAGTGCAGCTTTTGACACTATTGATCATGGCATTCTTCTTCACAGATTAGAAAACGTAGTAGGTAATAAGGGTACAGCCCTCTCGTGGCTCAGATCCTATTTGACTGATCGTTATCAGTATGTAGACTTAAATGGTTATTATTCTGCATCCTTTTTAGTGCAGTTTGGTGTTCCACAAAGTTCAGTTTTAGACCCACTGCATTTTTCCCTATACATGCTTCCTCTAGGCAACCTAATCCGTAAACATGGTATTAGTTTTCATTGTAATGCTGATGACACACAGTTATGTGTCTCAGCAAAACCAGATAAGAAAAACCAGCTTACTAAAGTTGAGCAATGTGTGCAGGACATAAAAGATTGGATGCTAATTAACTTCCTTCTGCTTAATCCTAATAAGACAGAAGTTCTAGTCATAGGACTGCTTTTAGCTAGAAGTAAGATTTTAGATCACACTGTAACTTTAGATGGCTTTTCTGTTCCATCGAGTGCAACAGTAAAAAACCTTGGTGTGAAATATTGCCATGATAAGAAATATACTGCCGCTAAACGATGCAGAAAAACTAGTTCATGTCTGTCTGGTTGTTTAACTAGATGCATAAACAAGCTTCAGCTAGTCCAGAATGCAGCAGTGAGAGTCCTCACTAGAACCAGAAGATACGAGCACATCACACCTACCTTACCTTTACTTCACTGGCTCCCTGTAAAATTTCGCACTGATTTTAAAATACTACTCTTGACATATAAAGCATTAAATGGTCTCGCACCGCAGTATCTGAGTGTTTTACGATCCGCCACGCCTACTTCGATCAAAGGATGCAGGCTGCTTATCAGTACCGCATATTATGAAAACTACAGCAGGGGCAGAGCTTTTCCTTACAAAGCCCCAAAATTATGGAATAGTCTTCCAAATAGTGTTCGGGATTCAGACACAGTCTCAGTGTTTAAGTCCAGGCTAAAAACCTATTCATTTAATCAAGCATTTTTATAAATAGATCTGTCTTGGGTAAAGTAGCAGATCTGGGGGACTCATGGACGTAGAGTATTATGGTGAACTGGTATGTTTAGATGCTCTCATTGATCACTCAGGTTTGTTGACGGTGAGGTGATTGGTTGCTTTACATCTCAGGAAGCCCTCATGTCTGTGTTTCCTTTTGGCTTTCCCCTTTTAGTTATGCTGTTATGGTTAGTCCTGCCGAAGTCTTTGCTTGCACTCTACACTAAATATACATTTACATTCTGCATTATGTGACTGCGACCATACCGAACTGTTATCTCTCCTCTTCTGCTCTCCCCTCTTCTGTTCTCTCTCCCCCTCTCTTTCCTGCCTATCTCCCCCTCTCTCTCTTCCAGGAACCAGAGATATGATGTATAGTGTCACATAATACCTCAGGAGTGAAGCAGGGCTCAGTCTTATAAGGAAGTGGAGAGAAGGAACACCAGCGTCATCCCCAAATGCTAAGAGAGAGGCTGTGAGAACAGGAGGAGTTACACCAGTGACTAAGTGAGAATTCAGAATAGCGCTGAAGTGTGGCCTAAAAGAGAAACAAGAAAAAATACAACTAAAGCTGAGGGCAGATTATTAACAGTGACTGACATCAGTTCAGAGTCTGACAATGTAATATGGGTAGGATGAGTAATAGAGACTGAACAAAAACTAAAACTATCCAGTCATGAGAAAGAGAAATAGAAATAATAGAAGTATATAATTATACAATATTTTTTTTAATAGTAGTAGCCATTATGGAGTCTGTGTACTGTGGTGTTATGATTACTGATAGATTTCTAATTGTTATTGTTTTGCTGTGAGTCCACACAGTGTCATTGTGTTGTATCACATCTTCCAACTCAGCACCTGCAGTCGCTCCCAGCTGCAGCAGTGCAGTCTTTCTCAGTGGCGGACTGGCCATCTGGAGAACCGGGAGTTTTCCCGGTGGGCCGCCTGCCAAGACCAGCCCAGTCAGTACACAAATATATACAGTGGTGTGAAAAACTATTTGCCCCCTTCCTGATTTCTTATTCTTTTGCATGTTTGTCACACTTAAATGTTTCTGATCATCAAACACATTTAACTATTAGTCAAAGATAACACAAGTAAACACAAAATGCAGTTTTTAAATGATGTTTTTTATTATTTAGGGAGAAAAAAAATCCAAACTTACATGGCCCTGTGTGAAAAAGTAATTGCCCCCTGAACCTAATAACTGGTTGTGCCACCCTTAGCAGCAATAACTGCAATCAAGTGTTTGCGATAACTTGCAACGAGTCTTTTACAGAGCTCTGGAGGAATTTTGGCCCACTTATCTTTGCAGAATTGTTGTAATTCAGCTTTATTTGAGAGTTTTCTAGCATGAACCGCCTTTTTAAGGTCATGCCACAACATCTCAATAGGATTCAGGTCAGGACTTTGACTAGGCCACTCCAAAGTCTTCATTTTGTTTTTCTTTAGCCATTCAGAGGTGGATTTGCTGGTGTGTTTTGGGTCATTCTCCTGCTGCAGCACCCAAGATCGCTTCAGCTTGAGTTGACGAACAGATGGCCGGACATTCTCCTTCAGGATTTTTTGGTAGACAGTAGAATTCATGGTTCCATCTATCACAGCAAGCCATCCAGGTCCTGAAGCAGCAAAACAACCCCAGACCATCACACTACCACCCCCATATTTTACTGTTGGTATGATGTTCTTTTTCTGAAATGCTGTGTTACTTTTACGCCAGATGTAACGGGACACGCACCTTCCAAAAAATTAAACTTTTGTCTCGTCGGTCCACAAGGTATTTTCCCAAAAGTCTTGGCAATCATTGAGATGTTTTTTTGCAAAATTGAGACGAGCCTTGATGTTCTTTTTGCTTAAGTGGTTTGCGCCTTGGAAATCTGCCATGCAGGCCGTTTTTGCCCAGTCTCTTTCTTTTGGTGGAGTCGTGAACACTGACCTTAATTGAGGCAAGTGAGGCCTGCAGTTCTTTAGATGTTGTCCTGGGGTCTTTTGTGGCCTCTCGGATGAGTTGTCTCTGCGCTCTTGGGGTAATTTTGGTCGGCTGGCCACTCCTGGGAAGGTTCACCACTGTTCCATGTTTTTGCCATTTGTGGATGATGGCTCTCACTGTGGTTCGCTGGAGTCCCAAGGCTTTAGAAATGGCTTTATAACCTTTACCAGCCTGATGGATCTCAATTAGTTTCGTTCTCATTTTTTTCTGAATTTCTTTGGATCTTGGCATAATGTCTAGCTTTTGAGGTGCTTTTGGTCTACTTCTCTGTGTCAGGTAGCTCCTATTTAAGTGATTTTTTGATTGAAACAGGTGTGGCAGTAATCAGGCCTGGGGGTGACTACAGAAATTGAACTTTTAACTGTGATAAACCACAGTTAAGTTATTTTTTAACAAGGGGGGGCAATTACTTTTTCACACAGGGCCATGTAGATTTGGAGTTTTTTTTCTCCCTTAATAACATAATCTTCATTTAAAAACTGCATTTTGTGTTCAATTATGTTATCTTTGACTAATAGTTAACGGTTTTTGATGAGCAGAAACATTTAAGTGTGACAAACATGCAAAAGAATAAAAAATCAGGAAGGGGGCAAATAGTTTTTCACACCACTGTAATAATAAAAAAATAAAAAAAATGACGGAAACCATAATATTGCATATTTTTCATACTCATATGGATAAGTGCGTCGATCACACGTGTGCTGCCGACAAAGAGCGTGTTGTTGTGGGAGAAAGAGGTTGATTTACGACAGCTGATTAAGGGAGTGTAGTCCATTGCGGAAGATGCATTGTGTGTAATGAGGTCCAGTGTTTGTGAACGCGAATGCGAAATGTAAGCTTGAGTTATAGAGCCTAGTAGAGAGAGTAGTTTTTAGTTTGATTTAAGTGCTAGATCGACCCGAAAAGTTGTACTTTAGCCCGACAATGCAGGAAATAAAAGAACGGGCATCGACCACTTTGTCCATCTCATCAGTACATGAATTAACAGGCTGTTACGCTGCCGCGAGCAACATTAAAAATAAAGCTGAGAGGCTAAAAGTGTGTTTATGTTACCGCACATGCGGATGTTTTGCCCTCCCTCAATATTAATTAGACACCTTCACTTTTAATTTATGGAGTGAGATATATGGATCCTTTCTTGATGCCGCGAATTTCTTTGAGCAAATTAATAATAATTTTAATGAATGAAAAGGAGGAAGAGGAAAAGGTGGAGCTGAAAGTTACATGAAAATAAGAAAAAGCTTTAGAGGTAAATTCTGTGAAATGCTTCTAATGAACAGTTCCCTTTCAAAGGCTACACTCGATGCTGCGTGAAAACGCTATGGGAACATCTTGTCATGTTGTGAAGCATGTGTGTATCAAACACGCCAAATTTTTGGCTTTTATAACCTCAGTCAGGTGACGTCATCTGATAGGATACACCTGCAGGTTATAAATAGGAGTGAACCGGAAACATTCCTCAGATTCTTGTCTTCACCTAGTTGTGAGCGTGTTGTGTCTAACCAGCAAAATAAGTGTTTAACTCACCGATAATGGCAGAGTTTAAACAAGATGTCCCTCCGTGTGTATAATCCATATCGGAGGGCGATCTCTACACTTTACTGCTTTGATTAAGTGCTACGCGCGCGCCTCACATTCCTTGAGATGCCTCGAGCCGCCGCGCATTCCTGGGGCTTAAACTCGTGCATCTGGCAGAGCAGTGAGAGACGGATTTAAAAACTCCTTTCTTTCGCTCATCGGATCGGGAAATTCCTCTGTCCGCTCTCAAGCGCGCCCTGGCGGTTCTTGTGAATGGGCAAGGATAAACATCCTCTCTTGCTTCCGCGGAGATGGTAATAGCCTCTAGGCACTTAAAAATAAATAAATTAAAATAAATAAATAAAAACGTAGATGGCAGGTTCTGTCGGGTGGCCGGGGGGCGGAGCCTCAACGACGCTCTCTCCCCTTTTCTTAGCAATCTCCATATGAGTTAACCCTTTCATGGAGTAAGCTGTATTCATCCCGTGTTTTCCTGCCATTAACCTATTTATTGATTTAAATATAGTTGAGGTCGAAGCGCGGAGTTATATGATGACACCCAGATAGAAGAGACGCTTCCAGGCTATCTCTCTTCTGGGACAACATCCGTCCTGAAAAGCTATTACTTCCTTTCAAGCTGTGTAGACTTTTTATCTTCCCTGGAGGGAAAAGCTTTTCAGGCAGCAGGTCAGGTTGGTGCTCCATTGCACACCATGGCGGTTTTGCACGCCTACCAGGCTGACCTGCTGAGAGACTTGAGTACTGGCGGGGCACTTCAAGGTAGGACGTATTGGACTTACTTGTCTCTTCGTGCAACAAAGCAGACGGCTCGTGCTATCGGCCGTTTTATGGCTGCTATGGTCTCCGCGGAGAGGCACTTGTGGTTGAATCTCAGGGGCATCAAGGAGAAGGATCGTGTATTCCTCCTCGATGGCCCATCTTGCCTCCCGGCCTACTTGGCGATGTCGTTAACTCGGTTGCCACTAGGTTCATGAGGCGAAGTTATATAACAAGCCTTCGGGAAATTCCTTCCCCGCCTTGCTCAAGAGTCGGGACTTTCGGCCACCCAGTCTTGACCGGGTCTGACTATTGCGAGGTGTGAAACACACAAGGAGAGTGTTTTTGAGCTGGGCACCCCCTTGTAAGATTGGGGTACGTCACGCAATTCGCTTCAAAAGAGGTCAGACTGGCATATTGTCTTCACAAAGCAGCCATGAGGTTCATGTGCCTAGGACCGTGGGGGGTGGCCCCCCAATGGGGAGAGGCACGCAGAATTCCTTTTAAAGAATAAAGTGTTCTCCCTGGCACCCCCAGGAGGTTGGTGTTCTTGCTCCGCCACCACTGGTGTTTCGGGCAATTCCAGTCTCCAATAAAATGTTAGTTCTTCGGGTTTTTCCTGCCATGTTTCAGGATGCCGAACATCTAACATCCCCCCCGTTTAACCAAGCCGCTGAGCTTTGTCCCTTTCAGAGAAACTGGCAGCGTGGAAGCTACTGCCAAGTATATATCCTTGGGTACTAAGCACTGTACAGAGAAACTACAGGATTCAGTTCTCACATCACCCTCCGCGTTTCAATGGCGTGGTCTCCACTTCTATGAAACTGGAAAGTGCGCAAGAGGAACGGGGGGCTGCGTCCAATTTTTTAGATTTTGCGGGCTTTACCGCTATCTAAAAATTAATCAATAGAAATACTGCCACAACACAGGAGGTTCCTGAGGTTCGCTTTCGGGGGCGAAGCTTACCAGTATCGGGTCCTTCCATTTGGTCTAGCTTTTCACCCGCACATACACAAAATACATGGATGTAGTTCTGGCTCTTACGACTCCAGAGCATCCGTATTGAATTACATGACTGGCTGGCCCAGTCTCAGTAGCTAGCGCTTCGACATCAGCATGTCGTTCTAGCTAATCTTTGTTTCCTAGGATTGAGATCCAATGCCATGAAAGCATGCTCTTTCCTGTTTAGAGGACAACATTTTTGGGTGTCACATGGAATTTGAGCGTAAGCGGGCACAGCTGTCTCCCGCTCGTGTCAAATCCATTCTCAACACCGTCAAGAATAAAGAAATCAAGCTAGACCAGAAAGTGACCATCAGTTTTAGAGATCTTAGCTCTCATGGCAGCTGTATCCACGGTGACACCTTTGGGCCTTCTGCACATGAGAGCATTTCAGTTGTGGCTAAGAACCAGGGGATTTTACTCTAGGGCCAATCCCCAATAAGGGCTACGCGCCAGGTGCTTCGTACCCTTCCTATGTGGTTCAGACCCCGGTTTCTGACTCTGGATCCCACTCTAAGTTCGTCTTGTCGTCGCAGATGCTAATGACAGACGCTTCCCTCATGGGCTGGGGTGCGGTCTTAGATGACCGTCCAGCCCAAGGGAGCTGGAGAGGCCATCTTTTTGCGCGGCACATCAATTGCCTCAAAATCATGGCTCTATTTCAGGCCCTAAAGCACTTCCTCCAGCAGTTGAGACTACCATGTCCTAGTGCAGGTGGACAACACTATAGCGGTCTTATATATTAATCGCCAGGGTGGACTGTGCTCGCGCCGCTAAATAGCTAGCGCACCAGGTTCCTGTCCCTCAGAGCGATTTACATTCTGGGAAAATTTCATGTAGCGGAGGTGGACCTCTTCGCCTCGCAAGATCAGCAAATGACCCCTTTACTACTTTCTGACTTCCAGCCCCTGCGTCTGGACGCCTTGGCGGTCCCTGAACAGGACCAACTAAGTCAAGCTGGTCTTCCAGCCAGCGTAATTAAGACTATTCTAAGTGCTAGGGCTGCCTCCCCTCAAATAGAATGTATTTGAAAGTTGGTGCATGACGAAGCAGGTAGACCCAGTCCACTGCCAAATTGTTTCAGTGCTGGAATTTCTGCAGGAAAAATTTGTCCTCTGGCTTGTGCCCCCTTGTTGAACCACTAGAGTCAGCGCCTCAGGTTTCTGACCCTTAAGATGTTTTTTCTAAAAGGTGTTACCTTTCTAAGAGGATCGGAGATCCCTATTGTTTTTGAAGCCTTCTGTCCTCCGCCTTTACAGCTTCGGAGCAGGAGAGACTTCACTCACTGTGTCCAGTACGTGCTCTTCAGATTTACGTCCACCGCATTAGCCAGTGGCGTAAGTCAGAGCAGCTTTTACATGTGTTGAAGCCGCAAGCTGCATGAGAGATGCTATTGCCCTCTCCTATGAGGCGCGTGGGCTCACTTCGCCTCTAGGAATCAGGGTACATTCAACCAGGGGAATCGCCTCATCAATTGGACTAGCAAGAGGTATTCCCTTGCAGCAAGTCTGTGACGCGGAGGGTTGGTTCTCTCCGCACACATTTGCCAATATGCATCCTATTGTTTTGAAGCCTTCTGTCTTCCGCCTTTACAACTTCGGAGCAGGAAAGACTTCACTTACTTTGTCCCTTATGTGCTCTTAAGATTTACGTCCACCGCATCAGCTAGTGGCGTAAGTCAGAGCAGCTTTTACATGGTCTGGGGCCGCAACGGGGGGTGGCACCCACTACACTGGGCTATTGCCCCCTCCTATGAGGTGCGTGGGCTCAATTCACCTCTAGGAATCAGGGCTCATTCAACCAGGGGGACCGCCTCATCTATTGCACTAGCAAGAGGTATTCCCCTGCAGCAAGTGTGTGACACGGAGGGTTGTCCTCTCCGCACACCTTTATTACATTTATAGTCTGGATGTTGATGCTACTCCGGGCCCACGGGTCCTCGAGTCAGCTACCCAGACATAGTTCTGATACCTTCTCGGCCTTGTGCGCACACGTTACACAACCTTGGAGTCCAGACACTTGCAGTGTTCCCATAGCGTTTTCACGCAGCATCGAGTGTAGCCTTTGAAAGGCAACGTCTCGGGTTACTTTGCTGTAACCCTGTTCCCTGAAAAGGCGGGAACGAGATGCTGCGTGAAAACGCTATGGGAACATCTTGTCATGTTGCCGGTTGTGAAGCATGTGTGTATCAAACACGCCAAATTTTTGGCTTTTATAACCTCGGTCAGGTGACGTCATCTGATAGGACGCACCTGCAGGTTATAAATAGGAGTGAACCGGAAACATTCCTTAGATTGATTTGTCTGAACGGATGTCCGGTTACGTAGGCAGTGCGGCATTGGGACGATTCTGCCTTTGGTGTGAAGGAAAGTTCCCGTTCCGCAGGCTCTGATGGCTCTAACATTACGGTCAGGGACAGCGAGGCTGGATCCAGCAGCCCACCACATCATAATACATTGGCTTATTAAAGTGGAGATTCATTTTTAAAACCACATACTAGTAAAAAAATATAACACAAACAAAAAGGTAAATAAAAAAGTATCACTGAACATATATTGGGTCATATTTGTAAAACAATTACAAGGAAAGAACAATTAGTTCATTATTCAAAGTTGTTCAGATCAGTGTAAAGTTAGTAAGTGCTATAACGCCACCTGGCACAGTTTCATCCCTGTTGAACAATCTGACTACATGTGCAGTGCCATGTTTCAATTCTTCTTTGTTGTACGATGTGCAGATAAACTTGTGTATCTGATCTACAGTCTTATTATCACAGTTCAGTATGTTAGAGTTTACATTAACATTAATATAACTATGTGTGTGTGTGTGTGTGTGTGTGTGTGTGTGTGTTTGTGTGTGTGTGTGTGTGTGTGTGTGTGTGTGTGTTTGTGCGTGTGTGTGTGTGTGTGTGTGTGTGTGTGTGTTCACTGTAGTGTGACAGAGGTTTTTGTACGACGGCTTCATTGGAATGTAACACTGTGGGTCACTTTTGGTGGTGGCTCCAAACTCATTATAAGAAGTAAGTGCCTTCTTTTTCTAAAAGCTCAGAGATTCATTAGTACTTTTACACAATTTATTAAAATGTATAAATTTACTGTAAAATTATAATGTAACATTAATATAAGAGAAAAAAAACATTTTATATAAAGAAGAGAAATGTGATGTGAAGCGCAGAGCTGCTTCTGTAAAATATCAGCTTTTGTCTTATTTTGTAAAATTCAGTCTAAAACTTTTTAAGACAAATTTGAAATATTAGTTTTTAGTGGATTTAATTTTGCTTTGTGTTGCTCTAATTTATCATAGTCCTGAAAATGTGTGTAAGAATAAATCATGAACAATGGTGGGTTATTGCTTTTTTTTATTAATGATGAGCCACAAAATAATTATTCCCATCATGTAAAAAAAATAAATAAACATACATAACTTTACCGTGGTGTGATGCTCATTCATACACACTGTGTTTTGTTCAGAAGATGGAGATTTGATTTGGTTGGATGACGTTACGAGAATTCTGCTTTGTTGTACGATGTGCAGATAAACTTGTGTATCTGATCTACAGTCTTATTATCACAGAGTTCAGTATGTTAGAGTTTACAATAACATTAATATAACTGTTTGTGTGTGTGTGTGTGTGTGTTTTCTCCAGCTGGTCCGGTGGTGAAGCCCTCCGTGTCTCTGCTCCCTCCCTCCTCTCTGCAGCTCTCTGAGGGATCGGCCTCACTGTTCTGCCTGCTCTCAGCCTATTCTCCACAGGGGGCGCTGCTGACCTGGACCGTGGATGGTGCCGAGGTGAACGAGGGGATTGTGACCAGCACAGAAGAACAGAAGAACGGCTTCTACAGCCGCAGCAGCACCCTGACCCTCAGCAAAGAACGCTGGGAAGAGGCCGAGGTGTTCGGCTGTACCGTCTCCTACCACGACACGACTCAGATCACCTCGTTCCGAAAGAGTCGCTGTGACGCTCACTAGAAATCAAGTGTACACTTTAAAGCATGCTTAGTTGTCTAAAATGGTATCAGTGGTTTAGCTATGCTGAAATAAAGCTTTAATGTGGAAAGCATGTCTCCTTTTTCAGTTGTGAAGTGTCTTTGGCAGCGATTTGGAACAGCAGCTTTAACAGCAGGTAGACTGCAGTGTGTGTGTTGTGCTTGAGTGATATTGTCTGAAGAACCATGAACATCTGCTGAAAGTGCTGATCTATTCTAAGAACTCTTCATGCAAATGTGTGTGTGTGTGTGTTTGTTTTTGATGGCTAATGTGCTACTAGGTAAGGAGGATTACACTCATTTTAAATTTTTCTGACTGGTTAGATGGTGCCTAAAACTATCAATACTGTAAATTGTAATGCATTCCACTTAAATACAAGAAAAAACAAAGATTCAAGACAAAAACTTTAGAAAATTTCTGATCATGATGAAGCATTTACTGCCTTTATTTAGGAAGTAATAAAGTCTTAATAGAGTTTGATCTTTCTCTCTGAATCGATGCACTCTGAATTCGATCATAGGAAATTTCCTGAATGTAAATGTACTTAAAGGAGTCTTCCACTATAATGTATGAGCAGAGCAGGTAATGCACTACACACACTAATCCCTACTTACCTCCTGCTGTGTTTTAAGACCACATGGCTCTCTCAGCCCACTTTGTAGCCTTTTATTTAAATTAGATTGTTTCATCGAGTTAAATCAGAATTTCCAGCAAACAGTGTAAATGACGGCTGTCTCTCAAATTCCCTGATATCTGTTACTGAAGGTCTCCCTCTGATTTCTTTGGAACAGCAGAAAGAGGGACTTCCGGTTTGGCTGCAGACAAAAATGGCGGGTTGAGCACTTAGCTCTCGCAAGTCAGTGTTATATTTACCCCTGTGTAATTATTTTTGATAAATAAAAGTGATTTTCCTACATTGATATGACGGGGGGAAAGAAAGGTAGAGCCAAAGGGACGCAAAGTACAGCGAATAACTATCCACACCACGTAGGGTTAGACGAGGAGGACGACATGCGGGGAGAGGAGGACCGACAACGTGGAGGCGAATCAACATCGGAGAATGTGTTTACGGGGCTTGAAAATATAAGCAAGCAGATCAGCGAACTGAAAGAAGATTTAAAAACATTCAAAGACGAAATTAAACATGATATGAGAGAAGAGTTCCTTGAGTTCAAAAAGAGGTTAACCAGCAACTATCAACAAACATGCTAGCCATGCAAAAACACAGTAAGAAAATCAACGAGATACAGTAGAGACGCGGCTCGATGACACTGAAACATGGATTGCGGAGGCCAACATCGCCCTTCAACAGGCTTTTAAAAATCAGCAGAAACTAGAAGACAGACTGAACGATACTGAGTCGAGGGCTCGACGAAAAAATTGCTCCGAATTTTAACTTGGCAACGTGGACTTGCAAATACAATGTGCACACAGAGACCCGGCGCCCAGCCCGGGCCCAAATTCGCGTCCAAGGTCCATTATAGTAAATTTCCAGCAGTACAGCACCAAGGAGATGGTTATCCAAAAAGTCTGGTGAAAGAAAATCATGATGGAAGAGAAACCGCTGTATTTCGACCATGACTATACAGCCACCGTTCTTCACCAGCGCAAGGTCGGATACGCATCTACTGGTAGGGCGGTGTGCAGGTGTACGGCAGTGCCTGGGAGGCAGCGCAGGAGCTGCGTCGGCGTGGATACAGCGTGGAGGTGCCCGAGAGAGCGGTAAGAGCCATTTATTGGATCGTCTCCAGCGGGCTACATCGTGGCAGCGAGTAGGATCAACCACAAGTGTGGACACTGCCAGAAGAGCTACAGAACGCCTACGGGAATTTGAACATGGACACAGCAGTGTTTAAAAATCTATGCTAAAGCGACCCTTTACATAAAGATCTTTGGTGTATGTGCGCTGGCTGGTGGGAAAATGAGGTTAGCTGAAATGAGGTTACAGATACAGTCTGTAGCGAACTTATTGGGGAGGGTGCCTTTCCTGGAGAGAGGTATCCCCCCTCAGCTGAAAACTGGAGAACGCTCTTCAGACTTTGGAAGTCCTTATACTTCTCTGTTATAATGCCCGTTCTAAGCAGTTCTTGGCTTATTACTGTGTTACAGTTTATTTTATTTAAGGTTAGCCTGTGGAAACATAGTGGTATAAGAATGACTCGTCTGGATGATGTCACAGCCTACTGAGGTTAAGCTAATGTCCTTAAATGTGAACGGTTTGGGTAACCCAGTTAAAAGGTTAAAGGTAATGACCAAACTTAAAAAAGAGAAAGTGGATATTATTTTTATGCAAGAAACTCATCTTTCTCAACAAGAACATGAGAAATTAAAAAGATTTGGTTTTAGAAATACTTACTACAACTCATATGAGCATACGTATAGAAGGGGGATAGCTATTCTTGTCGCTAATGAAGTTAAATTTGAATCATATAAGGAAATGAAAGAAAAGGATGGGAGATATCTCATCGTTAAGGGTAAAATTGAAGAAGAGATAGTAACATTAGTAAATGTGTATGCTCCACCCAATACTAGTAAACTGTTCTTCAAATCACTAATGGATGTAATTGTACTGGAGGCAGAGAGTATCTGTACATGTGGTGGAGATTTCAATGTGGTATTAAACCATCATTTAGACACAACTAACAGCAAAAGAAATTTAAGCAAAATATCAAAATTGATTAACACAGCCAGGGACGATATAGGATACTGGGATGTCTGGAGACATATTAATCCATCTCTCAAGAACTACACTCACTACCCAGTTCCTCACCGTACGTACTCTAGGATTGATTATTTTTTTATGCCAAAAAGTGACTGTTATAGGGTGAGAGATTGTAGCATTGGAGTAGCTGATGTCTCTGACCACAGTGCTTTGCATCTGACAGTTTAAATAGAAGGAAAGAAGAGACAGACAGGTTGGAGGCTGAATGTGGGTTTGTTAAATAACAAAGCAATTGTAGAACAGATAGAACTGAATTTTAAAGAATATATGATGACAAATGATAATGGAGAGGTAGACCCGTCTAGACCCGTGGGATTCATTGAAGGCTGTGATGCGTGGGAACTTGATTGCACTATCAGCACAAAATAAAGAAAAAAAGAAAGGAGTATAATACCCTGACATCAGATTTATCAAGTGTGGAGCAACAACACAAAATCAACAGGGACCCAGATCTACTAACACGTATGCAGCAAATAAGGAAACAGATTAACGACTTGTTAGAACAAGGTGTTGAAAAGAAGGCTTGATTCTATAAGCAGACATACTACGAATCCGGCCCCAAAGCAGCCAATTTACTTGGCCGACGCGTACGTAAACAGCAAGTTGAGAGTACCATTCATAGGATGCGAGACCCACAAACAAATAATTTGATTTATCATTCACAGAAAATTAAGGAAAAATTTTCCTAAATTACTATAAACAACTGTATACGGATACCTCTGATTCTAAAATGGAAGCGACAAGAAATTTTCTTAATGAACTGGATTTACCAAGTATAGGCAAAAAAAAACAAAAAACGATTCAATTACAGCAGATTTCACACTAGAAGAAATAATTAACGTGATTGGGAGTTTAAAAGCGTCTAAAACACCAGGTAGTGACAGCTTTCCTGCCGAATGGTATAAAACTTTTAAAGAACAACTAGCCCCACTTCCGTTAAAAACATTTAACTGGATTAAAAGAGAATGTAAACTTCCACCTTCATGGAATGAGGCAACCATCTCAGTACTTTCAAAGGAGGGTAAGGATAGGGAATTTAGTTGCTGTTATAGGCCTATTTCAATTCTTAATGTAGATTATAAGATGTATACAGCAATTATAGCAAAATGGCTAGAGACTATCCTTCCTGAATTAATAGACGAAGACCAGACTGGATTTATAAAAAGCCGTCAAACACATGATAATATTAGGAGGACGCTACATCTGATGGATAAAATAGAAAGGGAAAAGAACACAGCAGTATTACTAAGCCTTGACGCCAAAAAGGCCTTTGATTGGGTCAATTGGGAATTTCTTGATCAAACTTTGGATAGATTCGGCTTCAATAAACATTTTGTAAATATAATTAGATCTTTTTACCAACAGCCCAAATAAAAATTAATGGGTCATTATCTCCATCGTTTAGTTTACAAAGAGGAACTAGACAGGGTTGCTGCCTCAGTCCCACTTTATTTGCTGCTTATATTGAACCCCTGGCCCAGGCAATCCGTCAATACAAGGCGTTACAATAGAACATAAAGATAATTTAATTAGTTCATTTGCGGATGATGTCTTGATCTATTTAACAGATCCTGAGGCTTCTCTTCCCGCACTAATGGAAATCCTTGATGAATTTAACTTCTTTGGTGTTTACAAACGATATATTGCGAAGACACAACTTTTGTCATTTAATTACAAACCTTCTGAGGAAATCATATATAGATAGAATTTAAGATGGGACATGGTAGAAAATAAAATATTTAGGGGTGATTATTACAAAAAATCTGAGTAGCTTGTATGGTGCAAACTATAATGTGATTAACCAGAACATTATAAGCGATGTGGAACGGTGGTCTACCTATCCATTAGATTTTGCCAGTAAGATCAATGTAATAAAAACAAACATATCACCTAGATTGCTATACCTATTTTAAGCTTTGCCAGTAGAGATACCTAGACAGCAGTTTACAATCGGGGACAAACTAATTTCCAGGTTTATTTGGGATGGAAAAAAGCCCAGAATTCAATTCAATTCAATTCAATTTTATTTGTATAGCGCTTTTAGCAATTTTCATTGCCGCAAAGCAGCTTTACATAGTCAAAAGAATTATTTAGGTTTGTATGAAATGTGAATTTGTATGAATCAAAATGGTCAGTTTGTCCCTGGTGAGCAAGCCGAGGGCGACAGTGGCAAGGAAAAACTCCCTGAGATGGTAATAGGAAGAAACCTTGAGAGGAACCAGACTCAACAGGGAACCCATCCTCATTTGGGTGAAACAGAAAGCAGTAAATGATCTGCATTTATACAGTGTGTAGGGTGGGAGGCAGTTCAGCTATAATAGCTGATGTTAATTGATGTTAATATGGAGTCCAGGTAGTTATTGAAGACCCAGGTAGACTTGTACGAAGTTCCAGTCATGAACTATCGAACTGTCAAGTCCCCAGAGAAACAGTTGCCAACACCAGTCAAGGCCAGAACCATTTTCTAGGTAGAGAGAATCATTCCCAGACACCAGACGCATCCCAGAGAGACACACGGGGCATCCATGTGACGAGATCTTCAGCCAGAAGCGGGGCACCAGGATGGGTCAGACAGGTCCGGAGGGCAGAGGGAGTCTGGATCACTGGCAGCTCAGGAACGACATGTGTAGCTCGACAGAGAGAGAGAGAAAGAGTGAAAGGGGGGGACAGGAGGAGAGAGGAAAAAGAAAGAGGGGGGGAAAGAGAAGAAGAGGAGAGATGGCAGTTAGGTATGGTCACAGTCACACAATGTATAATGTGAATGTATATTAACTGTAGAGTGCAAGCAGAGACTCCGGCAGGACTAACTATGACAGCATAACTAAAAGGGAGAGCCAGAAGGAAACACAAACATGAGGGCTTCCTGACATGTAAAGCAAACAATCACCTCACCGTCAGCAAACCTGAGTGATCAATGAGAGTGAGGAAGACAGCATCCAAACATACCAGTTCACCATAATACTCTACGTCCATGAGTCCCCCAGATCTGCTCCTTTACCTATGGCAAATCTATTTATAAAAATGCTCGGCTAAATAAATAGGTTTTTAGCCTGGACTTAAACACTGAGACTGTGTCTGAGTCCCGAACACTATTTGGAAGACTATTCCATAACTTTGGGGCTTTGTAAGAAAAAGCTCTGCCCCCAGCTGTATTTTTCATAATACGCGGTACTGACAAGCAGCCTGCATCCTTTGATCGAAGTAGGCGTGGCGGATCGTAAGACACTAGCAGTTCGCTCAGGTACTGCGGCGCGAGACCATTTAATGCTTTATATGTCAAGAGTAGTATTTTAAAATCAATGCGAAATTTCACAGGGAGCCAATGGAGTGAAGATAAGATAGGGGTGATGTGCTCATATCTTCTGGTTCTGGTGAGGACTCTCGCTGCTGCATTCTGGACTAGCTGAAGCTTATTTATGCATCTAGCTGAACAACCAGACAGTAAGGCATTACAATAGTCCAACCTAGAGGTGATAAAAGCATGAACTAGTTTTTCTGCGTCGTTTAGCGACAATAAATTTCTTATTCTGGCAATATTTCTGAGGTGAAAGAATGCTATCCTGGTAATATTATCTACATGTGCTTCAAATGAAAGGCTGGAATCAATAATCACACCAAGGTCTTTCACTGTTGCATTTGATGGAACAGAAAGGCCATCTAAAGTTACGGTATGATCTAAAATTTTACTCCTAGCTGTATGCGGTCCTATGACTAGAACTTCTGTCTTATCCGGATTTAGCAGAAGGAAGTTAATTAGCATCCAATTTCTTATGTCCTGCACACATTGCTCAATTTTAGTAAGCTGTTTTTTCTCATCAGGTTTTGCTGAGACATATAACTGTGTATCGTCAGCATAACAATGAAAACTAATACCATGCTTACGGATTATGTTGCCCAGAGGAAGCATGTAAAGGGAAAAAAGCAGTGGACCTAAAACTGAACCCTGCGGAACGCCAAACTCCACTAGAGAACATGCAGAATAATCACCATTTAAGTCTACATACTGATAACGATGGGTCAGATAGGATCTGAGCCAGGAGAGGGCTGTACCCTTAATTCCCACTACATTTTCTAATCTGTGAAGAAGAATAGCGTGATCAACAGTGTCAAAAGCTGCACTGAGGTCAAGTAATACAAGCATAGTTACACAACCCTGATCAGAGGCCAATAGAATGTCATTTACTACTAGAATAAGATACACAACACTCCAGTTGGCCAAGCATGAAGGAGGATTGGCCCTACCTAATCTCAATGATTACTTTTATGCAGCTCAGTTCCATCCCCTTTTTCTTTGGTGTAACAACAATTATTTTGCTAGATAAAAGGAAATTGAGACATATATGGTGGGTTATCAGATTCAGTCAGTTCTTGGAGAAAATGAAATCCCCTCAGTAGTCAAAAGTCAATTGGATTCAATAACTTCTGGAGCAGTGGAGCTTTGGTTTGAATTTGCTAGACAATTTAAATTAAGCAAAGACCAAAAAGTACTTTGATGGATAGCCTTTGATACTCAATTTAAACCAGGCGAAAGTGATGCCACATTTAAACAATGGGCAACAAAAGGCATTAGAGCAATATGTACAGTAGTGGAAAATGAGGAATTACTGACTTTTTGAAGATTTGTTTTCCTTACTTATCGGGACTTATTTAGGTACATACAATTCAGAGATTACTTTAACAGAGAAATAAAAATGGAAACTTTACACAAAATTAATCCAGTTGTGAAGTTTATGATGAATGCATACTAATCAAATAGTAAATGTGCAAAAATAATCTCCATGTTTTACGTAAGTATTATGAAAAGTAAGGCCAACTCAACATTATACCTTAAATCAAGGTAGGAAAAAGAATTAAATGTAGAAATTCTACCAGATGTATGGTTTGATATGTGTGAAGTTCAACATTCCTCCACAAGCTCGCAACAATTAAGGGTATTCAATTGGAAGAATTTAGTACGATTCTTTATTACACCTAAAATCAGCAGTAAATGTGACCGCTTCGAAGCACACCACACACACATTTTTTGGAGATGTGAAAAACTGAAGCAATTTTGAAAAACTTTACATTTAACCCTAACAAAGGTACTTGGATATGAGATCCCATTTTTATGCATCGTCTTGTACTTGGGTCATATTTCACTGGTTACACTTTAGGAGGACCGATACCTGGTAAAAATACTCCTTACAGCAGCAAGGAAAACCATAACCAGAAGCTGGTATAAGCCTGATTCACCTAAACAGCAACAATGGCTTGAGGTAATTCAGGAAATAAGGACGTTGGAACATATGACTGGTGTGATACACTTGAAGGCGGACATGTATGCCAAAAGATGGCAAAAATGGAATCTTTACTTTGACAAATCATAGGGGCACTGGCTCTTAGACTGTACTAGACAAAGTTTTAGGCATATATGTCAACTGTGCCTAATCTTTTATACCCAATTGTCTTTCCTTTTTGTATGGACCATGTTTTTACTTTTTCTACAGTATTCTCACCAAAGGCTCTGTTCTTATTTTTTATTTTTTTTTTTTTATCTTATTTGCTTGTTATTGAAATTGCATGTCATATCTGACTGAAATTAGCCTTTTCTGCTATTTGGAAAAATGCATTTGAATGTAACAGTTGGGACATACTAAAAATGCAATAAAAATTAAAGTGGAAAAAGAACAGAGGAAAGAGCTTGAACTGATATTTAATCTTTATTTAGTTCTGGTCATGTAGTGATGAGTCTGTTAGCATCATTAAGCCCAGAGATCATGACTTAACTACTTAGCGTATATGTACAGGAATGCTGTGTATAACTTTCATCCAATTTTGAATGTGTTAATGCAGCAAAAAAACTACCAAATGCAGTATCTATATCTTCCCTTACAAATTTAACAGAATAGCAGCAAAGTGTATCAGGATGACAAAAGAACAAGACACAGGTGAGACAAACTGATAATAAAACTTCTATAAAGACAGGACAAGAAAAAAGTGATCAGAGGTCACGTATAAAACTGGTCCATTAGCTGGAGAAATCAGATCACATTAAAACAACACCTTAATGCTGCGTGATTCCTGACTCAATAAACCATCAAACAGGAGCAAAACCTGAACCGCAGCACAAGAAGTAGTATTGCACTGTCTCTTAAGCATATTTACATCTACAGAACTGGGCACATCCCCTTATCCAGAGTGACTTACAGACGTACATGTGCTTTGGTGGTTTACAATAAAACACATCCTCATAAAATAATAAAAAATTATGAAGCTAAATTCCTGTTAGAGAGAAGTTAATATTAGTGCAGAAAGAAAACAACAGCACAAGATGAAGTTTTTTATTAGTGCTCATTTTAAAGCTTGGTGACTGAATAAAGTTCTTTGTTTGAAGCCTGATAGTGCTGCAGATGTTCAGTTTTTTAGAGGATGTTTATTCCATCACCTGTGGGCCAGGACAATAAAAAAATATTGTGATGAGATATCATAAGAGAGGCGACATGGTGGTGTTGTGGTTAGCACTGCCGCTTTGCACATCCAGGGTCCGGGTTTAAGTTTGCATGTTCTCCCAGTGCTTGGTGGGTTTCCTCCGCATACTCTGGTTTCTTCCCACAGTACAAAGACCTGCAGATTATGCTAATTAGTGTTCCCAAAATTGCATGTAGTGTGTGAATGAGTGTGTGTGTGTGTGCCCTGCACTGTACTGTCCAGGGTGTACCCCGCCTTGTGCCCTAAGTCATCTTCACTGGAACTGGGATAAGTCCTCTGCAACCCTGAATACAGGATAAGGCAGTATAGACGATATGTGAGGGAGTGAGTGAGCATCAGGAGAGAAAGTTAGCTAGTTTTGTAAAACTACTGAACGTTTGATTGTCCTGCCAGATATTGTTGCACAACAGTTCCCCCAACAATCACAAAATACATCATAGTAATGCATCTCTAGTAATATACTGCAACTTAGACTTGCTGTAATTTAGTTTAAGGCTGAAGAGCACTGAGAAAACACACTGAGATTCACATAGAAACATTGGATGCTGAAAGAGACAGAGAAAGAAAGGAAGGAGGGAAGGATTGAGGGAGTGAGGGAGAGGTATAGTTACTTGTAGGAAGAGCAGGGAGAAGAAGAGTGCAGAATACTAAGTAATAGTGTGAAAAGTGAAGTGGGATAACACTGATATCTCATGCTGGTGAAGGATGGATGGTCAGATCCAAAAGGTTTACATTAGTGTGTTTTAAAAGAGAGATGTTAAATCTCAGGACATAGGAGTTCAAGAGAGAGAGAGTGGGGAGTCAGGAGAACTGGAGGCTTAACTAAAGGGGGTTACACAATAAAAAGAAAGAAGATGAGATCTCAGAGCTAAGAACAATGATTTATGGGTAATAATTTGAATTTTATATTAGATTAGAATAAAATCTTAAAATGAGACAGTAGAAGATCTGTATGAGAAAATGCAGAGAAAGCAGGAAAGCTGGTGTCACATAATACTATGAAGTAAAGCAGGGCTCAGTCTAATCAGGAAGGGGAGAGACGGAACACTAGTTTAATTCCCAAATGTTAAGAGCGAGTCTGTGAGGACAGGAGGAGTTACACCAGTGACTGAGGGAGAATCCAGAGCAGGGCTGAAGTGTGTACTGAAAGGACAAGAAAAACACACCTAAAGCTAAGGGCAGATTATTAACGTTGACTGACATCAGGTCAGCATCTGAGACTGTAATATGGGTAGGATGAGTAATAGGGACTGAACAAAACAGAAGATTATCCACCAAACAGTTTCAGTCATGAGAAAAAGGAGCAAAAACATTTATAAATCAACAGAAGTATTAATTTTACAGTAGTGTCCATGGGGTGGAGTGAGTGCAGTGTGGTATTATGATTATTGAGAGATTTCTAATGTAAGTTGTGAGTTAGTGTGGTGTGGTTCCTCTCCTCCACAGAGTGTCATTGTGTCGTATCACATCCTCCAACTCAGCACCTGCAGTCGCTCCCAGCTGCAGCAGTGCAGTCTCTCTACAATCTGACTGAGGGAGGTTTTTGTACGACTCTATAACACTGTGTGAACACACCACCACTGTGGTAACTCTGACAGTAGTAATCTGCTGCATCTTCAGTCTGGACTCCACTGATGGTCAGAGTGAAATCAGATCCAGATCCACTGCCACTGAAACGAGCTGGAAAACCTGACTGTAGCTGATTTACAAGTTTAATGAGGAGTTTAGGAGCTTCTCCAGGTTTCTGCTGATACCAGTGTAACGCCTCACCAGACGAGTACTTGTACACTGCCTGATTGGTTCTACAGTTGATGGTGACTGTTTCTCCTGGACGAGCAGATTTCACTGCAGGAGTCTGAGTTACTGTGACTTGACCTCTGCACTCTGTAAAAATATATATTATAATTCACCATGAAACTGAAACATTATAAAAATTATTAAAATGTGTATTTGTATGAAGAGATGATTGTAGAGATAAAATCTGAAGCAGTGTCTGACCTTGAGTCCAGAGGATCAGTGTCCAGATGAAGACGGGGATCAAAGTCATGGTAGCTGTGGGTGAAGTTGCTGTAGCAGCAGCTCTCAGTCATGAAGTGTTAAAGTCACAGCGCTATAAACACTCCCAGAGCACTGAAGCATGTGCTGCTAATGCAAAGTGTCCTCTAAATATGGAAAAACAAGATTTAGGTCTGAGCAGCATTATCAAGTTATTCTTTCATAGCTTCATGTATCAAATAAATTGTGTTTTTGACTGTAGATTTGAATCTCATCACTAGTCCATAATTTGGTGTTATTTCTCCTGCAGTCTTCTGCAGTGTGTACAGTACACTGTCATCTGAATTAAACCTAGATAACTTTATGCTTACTCATGCACTGTGTGTTTTGTTTAGAAGATGGAAAATGTTTTGGTTATCGGCAGTTTTGCTGAATGATGTTATCAGAATTCTGCTCTGTTGTATGATGTTCAACTTTTGTATCTTCTCTACAGATATTATATCACAGAGCTCAGTATGTTAGAGTTTACTCACTCACTCACTCACTCAATCCCAGGAGGCTTAGGGCACGAGGCGGGGTACACCCTAGACAGGGTGCCAATCCATCGCAGTGTTATAGTTTACATTAACATTAATATACCTGTGTGTGTGTGTGTGTGTGTGTGTGTGTGTGTGTGTGTGTGTGTGTGTGTGTGTTTTCTCCAGCTGGTCCGGTGGTGAAGCCCTCCGTGTCTCTGCTCCCTCCCTCCTCTCTGCAGCTCTCTGAGGGATCGGCCTCACTGTTCTGCCTGCTCTCAGCCTATTCTCCACAGGGGGCGCTGCTGAGCTGGACCGTGGATGGTGCCGAGGTGAACGAGGGGATTGTGACCAGCACAGAAGAACAGAAGAACGGCTTCTACAGCCGCAGCAGCACCCTGAAAGAACCAGCAAAGAACGCTGGGAAGAGGCCGAGGTGTTCGGCTGTACCGTCTCCTACCACGACACGACTCAGATCACCTCGTTCAGAAAGAGTTGCTGTGACGCTCACTAGAAAATAAGTGTACACTTTAAAGCATGCTTAGTGGTCTAAAATGGTGTCAGTGATGTAGCTATGCTGAAATAAAGCTTTAATGTGGAAAGCATGTCTCCTTTTTCAGTTGTGAAGTGTCTTTGGCAGTGATTTGTGTGTGTGTGTGTGTGTGTGTGTGTGTGTGCGCGCGCGCATGTGTGTGTGTGTGTGTGTCACTGAGTATATTTGATGGGCAATGTGCTACTGGGTAAGGAGGATGCCACTTGTTTCTCATTTTTCTGACTGGTTAGAATGTTCCCAAAACTATTATTAAAATCTAAATCTAAAAAAAATGATTTAAGACAAAAACATGGGCCATGTATCTTTGGGCCATGTATGTGTGTATGTCTGTGTGAGAGAGTGTGAGTTTTGTCCACATAAGTTTGCAAACCTTTTTTATACAACATTGTGGCAAAATTCAAGCACCTGTCTGCTCTCACATTCCCGCACACTTTACCCTCTGTCTTGTGGGAACCAGTCTTTATTTGCTCCTATTCTATCCCATTTTTCATATCCATAGCTTTGCGGTTCCTTATCACAACTTATCAAGATGGCCAACATTCAGAAGACATTGCAATAGAATTTAGAAAGAAAGATGCTTTTGATGATGATGTAGGGGAAGAGGATCACATTTGTGTCTCAAAGTGACTTTGAAGAAAAGGTTGAGACTGAGCATCAGCTACAGTAGTTTTAAAATAAAAACGAATCAGTCCGTCAGCGGCCAGCTCCAGAAACAGAAGCCCATCAGCAGCGAGCAAGTGAAAATATATGGTTGTCTAAAAATGGTGAAATTGAATGGTCTTCTTGCCCAAAAAATGAGCCACCCTGCATGGCTTTCAATGTGATAAGAATGCAACCAGGGCCAACAGGGATGGCAGTTACTCATGTGCAGGACACCAAGTCTTCTTTTAAACTTTTCGTCCCAGATTTAATAAAGAAAATTATTCTAGATTTTAATAATTTGGAGCAACAGAAAATAATCTGGACCAAACAACTTTCACATGCCCACTTTGGGGTTCTTATACTTGCTTGAGTACTGGCACTGCAACAATGTCCCTGGAAAGCTTCCACGTAATAATCTAGATGCCATCAGGACAAAGTGGGACAAGTGGGTGTACTGCCTCTCCCTATTTTAAAACTCTGGGCCTATTATTCTAGGTTGCGGCCAACAACAACAAAAAGAAGTGCTGTAAAGTGTGTGGACCCAAGATGGACAAGGAAACACAATGTACATTTATCAAGAGGTACATACCTCCTGTACCGCTGTAATGTGTCCAGCTTCCTGTTTGTGATGTAGTTTCCTGTTTTTGTATTGTTGCTGTGAAAGTTTTGCGTTTGTATCAGCGTTTAAATTATATAGCTTTTCCATTTTTACAATAATAATATTAATAGAAACTAGTTTTTACATTTACATACTACTGGGCTTTGCCTTCTTTGCGTTTTTTTTGCGCTTTTTGGAGAACGTGCAAGTTTTTTCGTCTAAAAACAACAAACAGAATTCAGCTCCAAACTGCTAAACTCCGACACACATTGTACGTTATCATGTCTACCATCCAGCTCATTCAGTGTGTGGAGTGTAGGATGTTTAGACATTCTTCCTCCGTCTTTGGTGATAATTTTACTTGTGATAGGTGTGTGTTAGTGAGCACTCTGATGGAAAAGATATCAGCGTGAGAGGAGCGCATCCAGACATTAGAGAGGGTCTTATTCCCATAGCAGAAAGTAAACAAAAATAACAAAAATAATCCTAGATTTTTATTTAATACTGTAGCCAAATTAGCTAAAAATAAGACTTTAGACATCTCCACAACAACATCGTGCAACAGTAAGGAATTTATAAACTTTTTAAATAATAAAATGCAATTGATGCCTATGTTAAACTAACTTTTAGTTTCCTTAAACGCATTTTCTTAAACAGATTATACCAGCAATAACAGAACCCCTGTTAAGAATAATTAATTCTTCACTCAGCATTGGTTATGTTCCAAAATTATTTAAATTAGCAGTTATTAAACCGATTATTAAGAAACCTGACCTCGACCCCTGTCAGCTGTCCAATTACAAACCTCTCCTTTATCTCTAAGATTCTCAAAAAGATAGTAGCGGAGCAGCTACAGTATGCTCATATCTACATAGAAATAGCATACATGAACTGTATCAGTCAGGATTTAGGCCCCATCACAGTACAGAGACAGCACTCGTTAAAGTAGTAAATTACCTCCTATTGGCCTCTGATCAGGGTTGTGTAACAATCTCAGTGCAGCTTTTGACACTATTGATCATGGCATTCTTCTTCACAGATTAGAAAACGTAGTAGGTAATAAGGGTACAGCCCTCTCGTGGCTCAGATCCTATTTGACTGATCGTTATCAGTATGTAGACTTAAATGGTGATTATTCTGCATCCTTTTTAGTGGAGTTTGGTGTTCCACAAAGTTCAGTTTTAGACCCACTGCATTTTTCCCTATAAATGCTTCCTCTAGGCAACTTAATCCATAAACATGGTATTAGTTTTCATTGTAATGCTGATGACACACAGTTATGTGTCTCAGCAAAACCAGATAAGAAAAACCAGCTTACTAAAGTTGAGCAATGTGTGCAGGACATAAAAGATTGGATGCTAATTAACTTCCTTCTGCTTAATCCTAATAAGACAGAAGTTCTAGTCATAGGACTGCTTTTAGCTAGAAGTAAGATTTTAGATCACACTGTAACTTTAGATGGCCTTTCTGTTCCATCGAGTGCAACAGTAAAAAACCTCGGTGTAAAATATTGCCAAGATAAGAAATATACTGCCGCTAAACGATGCAGAAAAACTAGTTCATGTCTGTCTGGTTGTTTAACTAGATGCATAAACAAGCTTCAGCTAGTCCAGAATGCAGCAGCGAGAGTCCTCACTAGAACCAGAAAATACGAGCACATCACACCTACCTTACCTTTACTTCACTGGCTCCCTGTAAAATTTCGCACTGATTTTAAAATACTACTCTTGACATGTAAAGCATTAAATGGTCTCGCGTCGCAGTATCTGAGCGAACTGCTAGTGTCTTATAAACCGCCACGCCTACGTCGATCAAAGGATGCAGGCTGCTTGTCAGTACCGCATATTATGAAAACTACAGCTGAGGGCAGAGCTTTTTCTTACAAAGCCCCAAAATAAAGTGGCAGATATGGTGGACTCATGGACGTAGAGTATTATGGTGAACTGGTATGTTTAGATGCTCTCATTGATCACTCAGGTTTGTTGACGGCGAGGTGATTGGTTGCTTTACATCTCAGGAAGCCCTCATGTCTGTGTTTCCTTTTGGCTCTGCCCTTTTAGTTATGCTGTTATAGTTAGTCCTGCCGAAGTCTTTGCTTGCACTCTGCACTAAATATACATTTACATTATGCATTATGTGACTGCGACCATACCGAACTGTTATCTCTCCTCTTCTGCTCTCCCCTCTTCTGTTCTCTCTCCCCCTCTCTCTCCTGCCTATCTCCCCCTCTCTCTCCTCCAGGAACCAGAGATATGATGTATAGTGTCACATAATACCTCAGGAGTGAAGCAGGGCTCAGTCTTATAAGAAAGTGGAGAGAAGGAACACCAGCGTCATCCCCAAATGCTAAGAGAGAGGCTGTGAGAACAGGAGGAGTTACACCAGTGACTAAGTGAGAATTCAGAATAGCGCTAAAGTGTGGCCTAAAAGAGAAACAAGAAAAAATACAACTAAAGCTGAGGGCAGATTATTAACAGTGACTGACATCAGTTCAGAGTCTGACAATGTAATATGGGTAGGATGAGTGATAGAGACTGAACAAAAACTAAAACTATCCAGTCATGAGAAAGAGAAATAGAAATAATAGAAGTATATAATTATACTATCTTTTTTTTAATAGTAGTAGCCATTATGGAGTCTGTGTACTGTGGTGTTATGATTACTGGTAGAATTCTAATTGTTATTGTTTTGCTGTGAGTCCACACAGTGTCATTGTGTTGTATCACATCTTCCAACTCAGCACCTGCAGTCGCTCCCAGCTGCAGCAGTGCAGTCTTTCTCAGTGGCGGACTGGCCATCTGGAGAACCGGCAGTTTTCCCGGTGGGCCGCCTGCCAAGACCAGCCCAGTCAGTACACAAATATATAATAATAAAAAAAATAATAAATGACGGAAACCATAATATTGCATCTTTTTCATACTCATATGGATAAGTGCGTCGATCGCCTGTGCGCTGCCGACAAAGAGCGTGTTGTTGTGGGAGAAAGAGGTTGATTTACGACAGCTGATTAAGGGAGTGTAGTCCATTGCGGAAGATGCATTGTGTGTAATGAGGTCCGGTGTTTGTGAACGCGAATGCGAAATGTAAGCTTGAGTTATAGAGCCTAGTAGAGAGAGTAGTTTTTAGTTTGATTTAAGAGCTAGATCGACCCGAAAAAAGTTGTACTATAGCCCGACAATGCAGCAAATAAAAGAACGGGCATCGACCACTTTGTCCATCTCATCAGTACATGAATTAACAGGCTGTTACGCTGCCGCGAGCAACATTAAAAATAAAGCTGAGAGGCTAAAAGTGTATTTATGTTACTGCGCATGCGGATGTTTTGCCCTCCCTCAATATTAATTAGACACCTTCACTTTTAATTTATAGAGGGAGAGATATGGATCCTTTCTTGATGCAGCGAATTTCTTAATAATTAATAATAATTTTAATAAATGAAAAGGAGGAAGAAGAAAAGGTGGAGCTGAAAGTTACACGAAAATAAGAAAAAGCTTTAGAGGTAAATGCTGTGAAATGATTCTAATAAACAGATTCTGCCTTTGGTGTGAAGGAAAGTTCCTGTTTCGCTCTGATGGCTCTAACATTACGGTCAGGGACAGCGAGGCTGGATCCAGCAGCCCACCACATCATAATACACTGGCTCATTAAAGTGGAGATTCATTTTTAAAACCACATACTAGTATAAAAATATAACACAAACAAAAAGGTAAATAAAAAAGTTTTACTGAACATATATTGGGTCATATTAGTAAAAACAAAGAAACAAAGGAAAGAACAATTAGTTCATTATTCAAAGTTGTTCAGATCAGTGTAAAGTTAGTAAGTGCTATAACGCCACCTGGCACAGTTTCATCCCTGTGGAACAATCTGACCACATGTCAGTGCCATAGAAAAGTATTTGCCCCTTCCTGATTTTTTTTCTTTGCATATTTGTCACACTTGTACAGTATGGGTGGAATTTCACCTAAACAATTTATGAGGAAAAGACAAAACGGCCTTTTTTGTTTGTGAGATATTACGAACATTTCACAGGGGGAATCATCACAGTTGATGGTGATTGTGGATTGTTGATATTATAATTAACCATTGCCAAAATTTATCAGAAGTAATTTTTTCTTCTGTAGTGAAGAAATGACAAGTTTAGTAATTTACTTTAATTCATCAGGATTCAGACTGACTGCAGGGGAGCTTTAGATGTCAACATTATAAAATTATTTCTGTATCAGGTATATTGTGTTGCTGACTGTACTAGTTTCTGACTGTTTCTCACTAGTCCATCATTTGGTGTTTCAATTCTTCTTTGTTGTACGATGTGCAGATAAACTTGTGTATCTGATCTACAGTCTTATTATCACAGAGTTCAGTATGTTAGAGTTTACAATAACATTAATATAACTGTGTGTGTGTGTGTGTGTGTGTGTGTGTGTGTGTGTTTTCTCCAGCGGGTCCGGTGGTGAAGCCCTCCGTGTCTCTGCTCCCTCCCTGTTCGGCTGTACCGTCTCCTACCACGACACGACTCAGATCACCTCGTTCCGAAAGAGTCACTGTCACGCTCACTAGAAATCAAGTGTACACTTTAAAGCATGCTTAGTTGTCTAAAATGGTATCAGTGGTGTAGCTATGCTGAAATAAAGCTTTAATGTGGAAAGCATGTCTCCTTTTTCAGTTGTGAAGTGTCTTTGGCAGCTATTTGGAACAGGAGCTTTAACAGCAGGTCGAGTGCAGTGTGTGTGTTGTGCTTGAGTGAGTTTGTCTGAAGAACCATGAACATCTGCTGAAAGTGCTGATCTGAGAACTGTTCATGCAAATGTGTGTGTGTGTGTGTGTGTGTGTGTGTGTGTGTGTGTGTGTGTGTTTTTGATGGCTAATGTGCTACTAGGTAAGGAGGATCACACTCATTTCTAATTTTTCTGACTGGGTAGATGGTGCCTAAAACTATCAATACTGTAAATTGTAATGCATTCCACTAAAATACAAGAAAAAACAAAGATTCAAGACAAAAACTTTAGAAAATTTCTCATCATAATGAAGCATTTACTGCCTTTATTTAGTAAGTAATAAAGTCTTAATAGAGTTTGATCTTTCTCTCTGAATCGATGCACTTTGAATTCGATCATAGGAAATTTACTGAATCTAAATGTAATTAAAGGAGTCTTCCACTGTAATGTATGAGCAGAGCTGGTAATGCACTACACACACTAATTCCTACTTACCTCCTGCTGTGTTTTAACATGGCTCTCGCAGCCCACTTTGTAGAGTTTTTTTTTTAATTAATTAGATTGTTTCATGGAGTTAATGCAGAATTTCTAGCAAACAGTGTAAATGACGGCTGTCTCTCAAATCTCCTGATATCTGTTACTGAAGGTCTCCCTCTGATCTCTTTTGAACAGAAGAAAGAGGGGCTTCAGACTGCAGACAAAAATGTACTTAAATCATTTAGTTCAACAAACTTAGCACTTATTTAATGTACTTAAAAAATTGCGTTCACTTGGTATAATTCTTTTTTAAGTGTACTTATATATTATATAAGTTAACTCAACATGAAAATGTAACTTAAACCTGTTAAACAATGTTCTTATATTTGACTGCAAGCTTTGTGCACACCGTACTGAAATAAAACAATGAACAGCATTTTTAAGCATAGATTTTTTTTATTGACAAAATGCCACAATTTTCCGCTGGAAAGAATGTTGGAGAGTACTTTATTAGGTACACAACATGTACAGAATGAGCAGCTCATTCACACAGAAACCAGCATCCAATTCAGCCTCAGCATGAACCGGAGCACATTTCCCACATCACCCCTTACCCACACACACAAACAGGGCCGAAGCCACTAACCCAAACACCCTTCCCCAACATGGTGAACACACCGACATCCCCGCAAAGCATGCTGGTCGTCAGCCGCTGCCCCGCCCACGCCACATTCACATTTGTGAAAATTGACCTTTTGAAAATGTTTTTTCCCCCAAAGGATTAATCATGATTTTGAGTTCACAACACTTGAAATCTTAAGTTTATGCATTTTGATGGTAAATAAGTTAAATGAACTTATATTTTTAAGTGATGGGTCCAAAATGCAAAATTTTAAGTAATGTTTAGTCAACATTACTTGATTGTATAAGTAAAGACAACATTAGGGTTTACAGTGAAGAACACAGTAAGAAAATCAACGAGATGGAGACCTGCTCGATGACACTGAAACATGGAGTGCGGAGGCCAACGTCGCCCCTTAACAGGCTTTAAAAAATCAGCAAAAACTAGAAGACAGACTGAACGATACTGAGTTGGGGGCTCGACAAAACAACATCAGGATCCAAGGTGTACCAGAGAACGTTGAAGAAGGCTCAGTGATGAAATTTGTCGAAAAGCTGCTTTGCTCTGAATTTAAACTTGGCAACGTGGATTTGCAAATACAATGCGCAAATTCGCGTCCGAGGTCCATTATAGTAAATTTCCAGCAGTACAGCACCAAGGAGATGGTTATCCAAAAAGTCTGGAAAATCTTGATGGAAGAGAAACCGCTGTATTCCGACCATGACTATACAGCCACCGTTCTTCACCAGCGCAAGGTGTACACCAATATTAAAAAGGCTCTCAAAGAAAAGGGCATCCGTTTTCAGACGCCTTTCAATCAGTTACGCATCTACTGGGAGGGCGGTGTGCAGGTGTATGGCAGTGCCTGGGAGGCAGCTCAGGAGCTGCGTCGGCGGGGATACAGCATGGAGGTGCCCGAGAGATTGGATCGTCTCCAGCGGGCTACATCGTGGCAGCGAGTGGGATCAACCACAAGTGTGGACACTGCCAGAAGAGCTAAAGAACGCCTACGGGAATTTGAACACAGCAGTGTTTGAAAACCTATACTAAAGCGAACCTTTACATAAAGATCTTCAGTGTATGTGCACCGGTTGGCGGGAAAATGAGGTCAGCTGTGCCATCGGTCACACGTAGGTGCGATACAGTCTGTAGCGGACTTATTGGGGATAGGGCCCTTACCTAGGGGGGAGGTATTCCCCCTCAGCTGAAAACTGGAGAACGCTCTTCAGACTTTGAAAGTCCACTGTTATAATGCCCGTTCTAAGCAGTTCTTGGCTTATTACTCTGTTACAGTTTATTTTATTTAAGGTTAGCCTGTGGAAACATATGGTGTAAGAATGACTCGTATTGATGATGGTACAGCCTACTGAGATTAAGCTAATGTCCTTAAATGTGAACGGTTTGGGTAACCCAGTTAAAAGGTCAAAGGTAATGACCAAACTTAAAAAAGAGAAAGTGGATATTATTTTTATGCAAGAAACTCATCTTTCTCAACAAGAACATGAGAAATTGATTTGGTTTTAAAAATACTTACTACAACTCATATGAGCATACGCATAGAAGGGGGATTGCTATTCTTGTCGCTAATGAAGTTAAATTTGAATCATATAAGGAAATAAAAGAAAAGAATGGGAGATAACTAATTGTTAAGGAAAAAATTGAAGAAGAGATAGTAACATTAGTAAATGTGTATGCTCCACCCAATACTAGTAAACTGTTCTTCAAATCACTAATGGATGTAATTGTACTGGAGGCAGAGGGTATCTGCATATGTGGTAAAGATTTCAATGTGGTATTAAACCATCATTTAGACACAACTAACAGCAAAAGAAATTTAAGCAAAATATCAAAACTGATTAACACAGCCAGGGATGATATAGGATACTGGGATGTCTGGAGACATATTAATCCATCTCTCAAAAACTACACTCACTACTTAGTTCCTCATCATACGTATCCTAGAGTTGATTATTTTTATGCCAAAAAGTGACTGTTATAGGGTGAGCGATTGTAGCATTGGAGTAGCTGATGTCTCTGACCACAGTGCTTTGCACCTGACAGTTCAAATAGAAGGAAGGAAGAGACAGACAAGTTGGAGGCTAAATGTGGGTTTGTTAAATAACAAAGCAATTGTAGAACAGATAGAACTGAATATAAAAGAATATATGATGGTAAACGATAATGGAGAGGTAGACCCGTCTAGACCCGTGGGATTCATTGAAGGCTGTGATGCGTGGGAACTTGATTGCACTATCAGCACAAAATTAAAAAAAAAAGAGAATTAAGGAGTATAATACCCTGACATCAGATTTATCAAGTGTGGAGCAACAACGCAAAATCAACAGGAACCCAGATCTACTAACACATATGCAGCAAATAAGGAAACAGATTAACAACTTGTTAGAACAAGATGTTGAAAAGAAGGCTTGATTCTATAAGCAGACATACTATGAATCCGGCCCCAAAGCAGCCAATTTACTTGCCCGACGCGTACGTAAACAGCAAGTTGAGAGTACCATTCATAGAATACGAGACCCACAAACAAATAATTTGATTTATCATTCACAGAAAATTAAGGAAATATTTTCCTAAATTACTATAAACAACTGTATACGGATACCTCTGATTCTAAAATGGAAGCGACAAGAAATTTTCTTAATGAACTGGATTTACCAAGTATAGGCAAAAAAAAAACGATTTCACACTAGAAGAAATAATTAACGTGATTGGGAGTTTAAAAGCGTCTAAAACACCAGGTAGTGACGGCTTTCCTGCCGAATGGTATAAAACTTTTAAAGAACAACTAGCCCCACTCCTGTTAAAAACATTTAACTGGATTAAAAGAAAATGTAAACTTTCACCTTCATGGAATGAGGCAACCATCTCAGTACTTCCAAAGGAGGGTAAGGATAGGGAATTTAGTTGCAATTATAGGCCTATTTCAATTCTTAATGTAGATTATAAGATATATACAGCAATTATAGCAAAAAGACTAGAGACTATCCTTCCTGAATTAATAGACGAAGACCAGACTGGATTTATAAAAAGCCGTCAAACACATGATAATATTAGGAGGACGCTACAGATCTGGCCTTTAAAAACGCACGTTTTCGAAAAAGGGATCCCATGACTTGCCGCGGCTGCGCGCGGCAAGCTGTGAAAATGCCCTTCAATACCTGTAGGGGGCAGTCGTGTTTCAGTCTAAAGTATTGTGTGTCTACTGAAGCCAAAAAATGTCTCTTAGGCGCCCATTGACAGCAAGCGACAGAGCTCATAAACGTGTCAAGCTCAAACTGATATGTATTTATTCTTCATTTTCATTCAGAATTATTATTATTATTAGTAGTAGTTCTCCGAATTTATTATTATTATTATTATTGTAACGCACCTGCGCGTGTGTGCAAAAGGGCTACAAAGATTTATGATGTTAGCCTATAACAGTATTGTTTTATTGTTTTTACGCGCTACGACTATATAAGCGTACTGGTGGCTCGGTGGTAGGTGATTCGCCTGCCATGTGGGAGACCCGGGTTCGATTCCCAGCCAGTGCTCAAAATGCCGGTGTTATGCACTAAAATGCCACGATATAGCCATTCGTTATGCTTCATGCTTTTTTCTTAAGCTATGAAACACATTAAGGATAAGGATAAGGATTTATTTTCTGTCACATGCACAATCATACAAGTACAATATGCAGCGAAAATATTTTGCGACCACAGAGTCGCGACGTCAGCCACTAGGGCGCCATCATAGAAAATAAGGAATAAGATACATTAGGATAACGAGGGTAAAAAATCCCCTCCCAGACTGTCCTTCGAAAAGGGCAGTGTGAGATCAGGGGTACAAAAATACCTCAGCAACAAGCACATAAAAACATGTTAACACGAGACTTAAACATTGCAACGATTAGGGTACAGGGGATAGGAAATGTCCAATGTAGGCAAACAGCTCCAGTCCCTGCAGCTAGAGAGCGCTGGTCCCGATTCCGCCTGCCCACACTGAAGGGAATAAGCACACGAAGGCGTTGGATATGGGGAAGGTAGAGTGTCTATCTGTAGCTGTTATGTGTGTGCGTGAGTGCGTGCGTATCAGTTTGTAAGCCTGTAGCATCCCGTAATAGTCTGCGCCAGGTGTCCTTGAAGGGGGAGGGAGTAAGATTCCAGAGCGTCTCGTTATCTTGGTCTTCGGGGAGTTTGTTATGACTCCAGCCACGGCCTTGAATGCAGTAGCTGGAAGAAAAAAAAGGGGCAGCCGAAAAAGAAAATCATATTTTCCAGGTTTCGAACAATATCTGCCAATTTCACAGATATTTAATGTCCATCACTGGTCTGCAGGTCTGTCCAAATCACGTTGCATAGCTGCTAGTCTCTCCAAGATATTATCCAATTTGCGGTCCAGAACCACAGTCTGATTACCGACAGCTCTCGTCACCACTGTTTCCCAGCCAGCCAGTCTCTTGGGGTTGAGACTGACTGCTTTTAAGATTTTTCGATATCCAAGTATCCCACCTAATCCAATCAGCAGAATCCCAGTTATCAGAGTTCCGAATAGGTAGATATCTTCAACATCCTCCAGAGACAGTGCGGCCAGGCACACAATGCACCACTTCTCCCAACTGTCCATCGTGTATCCAGCAGCAAACGTCCCAGCAGGACAAGTAGGTTCCCCAGAACCCACACTTCTCGTCGAGAAGATCGTGTCAATTGCATTCAGAGACCAGTTGATCAAATCCATATTCCTTTTTAATTTTCAAGAGCAAGACGAGGAGAGTCTCTGAATATATTCACAAGACAGACAAGAGAAGCAAGCGGGGAGAGATAAGGGAGGGAGAGCAGATGCGACCGCCTTCGTCAAGAGCCAAGAGGAAAAAAAAAAAAAAAAAAAAAAAAAAAAAAAACCTTACAGTTGCTATAATTTAATGATAATCATAAGCAAAAAGTGTAAAACATTTATTACATATTTACCCAGAGCGGGATTCGAACCAGGGTCTGGACGAGTTTATACTATTATTTAAGCAACGCCACACCACGTGGAAAGCGGCAAAAATGCTTCAATTTCATTGGCTGTCACTGAGTGTCAGCTATTCACGACTGGCCTCCCGGGGAACACAGAATCCCCGGGCTTTGACTGTGCTTTCTCCATTCGTTATTACAGAGGCGGACTGGGACCAAAAAGTGTCACTGGACTTCCTGGCCCACAGCAGCCCACACCATAATACATTGGCTCATTAATGTGGAGATACATTTTTAACACCAGTTACTAGTATAAAAATATAACACAATACAGAAATCAATGCTATTTAAACATGTTATTTGAAGCATCACTGAACATATATTGGGTCACATTAGTAAAACAAAGAAACGAA
This sequence comes from Clarias gariepinus, assembly GCF_024256425.1. NCBI lineage: Eukaryota > Metazoa > Chordata > Actinopteri > Siluriformes > Clariidae > Clarias > Clarias gariepinus. The sequence continues at coordinate 11,488,106 of NC_071101.1, forward strand.
AAAAAGAACATCAAGACAAACAACATATAAACCTATAAAGACAATATTTTAAAAGGAATGGCAATAAAACTGAACAGGTGAGCTTAAATAAAATCAGTAGCAGCAGTAGCTCACGCTTAAACTAGTTACTTATTTTAATTATTATGGTAGTCAATATTAATACGAAATAATGCTGAGAAACATTATTTCAATTGATATTGACCACCATAATAATAACTAGCACAAGTTAATGCTGCTACTAATTTTATTCTATTTGATTGCCATTCTTTTTACTTGGCTCTGGTAGATCAGGGGAGACGTGTTGGTCATCATCAGCATGTATTATGATGTGGGATGTGGTGCGCTGCTGGGTCCAGCCTCACTGTCCCTGACCTGTTATAGGCAGAATCTGTTCATTTGAAGCATTTCACAGCATTTACCTCTAAAGTTTTTTCTTATTTTCGCGTAACCTTTTCTTCTTCCTGCTTTTCATTCATGGAAATTATTATTAATTTGCTCAGAAAATTCGCTGCATCGAGAAAGGATCAATATATAAAAAGTTTAAGATGCCCACGTGTGGACAAAGAATACAAAAGTGTATAATCTTTAATAAAGTTAGCCTAATACAATATTGTTTCCAATGCTGAAGCAAACATGATTTAGTTTTAGTCTATTCATTGAATATAACGCGACAGCGCGCTCCGAGGTGAAGCGCACCCACAGTTACTGTAATCCCCCATCTCACCTTTACAACAGGTGTGAAGTCATCAAAACGGTTTCGCTGCTGGGGGAATTCACAGAATTGGGGGTTTTAAAACAAATTAACAAGACCAAGCAGACGTCAGACAGGGGGTTTGGTTGGTTAGAAGTGTCGCTGACGGAGGGGCGGGAGGGAGTCTCGCCCGGGGAGCAATTCAGTGTAGAACCGCCACTGCCTATTTTCCACCACATCACGTACTTCCCTGATCTCCATCTCCGCGCTTTGCTTTTATAATGTGGAGCAAGCCCGAGATCATATTAACGTAGCATTCATCATTCAAAGTTATTCATATCAGTGTATAGTTAGTGTGATTTGAAAAGTGCTATAACTCCACCTACCACAGTTTCAGCCCAGTGGAACAATCTGACTACATGTGAAGTGCCATAAAAAAATATTTGCCCCTTCCTATTTTTTTTCTTTGCATATTTGTCACACTTGTATAGGTGGAATTTTACCTAAACACTTTAGGTGAGAACGTATAGGTTAATATGTATAGGTGAGAACAGCTGATTCACACTTGGGGAAAGTGAATAATTTGCATTTGAATGGCATTGTAAGCACACGCAGTGGCACTAAAAGAACAATAGGATTAATAGGAATAGGGGGCACTAAAAAGGAGGATTTTAATTTAGACTATAAAAAAATTAACCTGCGTCTATTTTTAGGCGTGCCAGCTGCCACTTTTTAGTTAGAAGTTTTCAATACAAATCTTATAATGCCCACATGACATGCTGGTGAGCTATCCATGCCAATGATCCCGGGTTTGTACCCTGCGCTATAAAATACGAGTACGACGGCCATCCGCGGACAGCAGCTCCTGCCTCCGTCCGCTTGTGCTGGCTCTTCTTTGAAGTCCCTGGGGCGTTTGCATGCCGCACTTTTGCATTGTGTGCGCGCGTCTCACTCACACCGCGTAGTAAAATCCACTGTAAACCAACAAACCCCGAGTATTTTATAGCGCGGATGAACCCGGGATCATTAGCAAGGAGAGCTCTTCTTCACCATCTGTGCCTAATTCCGCAGCCCCGCTGCTTCGCATATCTGAAGGGGAGGCCGCCTAACTAGTGAGCGAGGAGCGATATTGATTTGGGCGCACGCCTTGACAGGCTGAAAAAAACTATTGTCCTCAAAAATGTAACAGATGAGGACTCTGATTAATGTGCAAAAACTATATAATAAAGCTATATAAGACTACATGCCTTTATAAGACTCAACTTTTATTTAAGCGCACTCACAATAACGAAAAAACGTTGTGATTTTGTAAATGTTTGAAAGCAAATAAGCTGCGCTGTTCTGTATTGTTTTTGGTGAACTTGAGCGCGTCAGAAAATGAACGCAAACGTTTTTTTAAATGGTCAGAGTCAGTCTGCTTGCTGTTTTCCCGACGTGTTCATAATCATTAGTCTACTTCTGCCGGTGCGCTCTGGAAAACTTCATGCATGCGGCTGAGCGCTGATTAAAACTATGGAGTAAATTAAAGAGGAGAATCACGATGCCAAATCGAAGTCCTGAGCCCAAACCATTGGGCTCAGGACCATTTAAATTAAATTAACAAATATTATAAGTAAAAAAACAATAGCCCACGTTTAGTAAAAATTCTTTTCGACATGAGTTGGCCCGGTGTTATGCGCAGAGCGCCGGGAGATTTCCTGAAGCTCAGAAATCACTGGGGCATTTTTTCTAAACAGATGCTATCTTTAATAACTGATGGAGGTTTTGAGCTGTATACACACGCATTTTTGAGGTGTTTAAACGAATTAATAAGTCCAAGCAGACCTACATGAAAGATGAGAAGTAAGTAACTGAGCCCGCTGTCGCGGTGTATATACTGTACAACACACGTTTATCAACCCTTTGATAAAAACGCTGAAAGTACTTTACAAAAGACTAACAGCTTTATTTCAGTCATAAATTCACAATCACATCACATTCCAGCTATTATTTCCAGCCGTGGTTAAATAATGAATGAAATAATTATTAAATGCTGGACACAAACAGCAAATATGATGATTATTATAAAAAGCCCGAAGAAGTTCTGATGATGTCGACACATTTTTACGTTTTAAATAAGATATGTTGGCATATTCACGAATCAGGACATTCGCATAGTTAAGACTATCAGATTGCCTACTATCAGGAAATTTAATTAATTTCAATACCATTTAAACCGAGACATTGCCATGTCTTTCACTGTTTTGTCCCTGTTAAAACATTAAAAAAAATATATAAGAAACTTTTTAAGAATTTTAAAGCATGAATTTGGGCATCTCATTTCATTATTATGAAAATAATATGAAGCACATATACACACATTTATCATGAAAGATCTGTTGTAAAGCAAAATAAAATTCATGCTTGCTTCAGCATTGGAAACAATATTGTTTTAGGCTAAGTAATTATACACGGTTCTTCGTTGTACAGTACTTGGTCCGGCTTTTAGATAAAGTCCTTCCATGCGCCATCTGGCGGATATTCAGTAAAGCACAACACATTTATTTAAATTCCCGAATGTTGCTTACGGCAAGTCGCGGCACGCCGCACGCTAAATTGCGGCGTCTCGCGGGAAAACACGCGCAGTCTTAATGGCCACATCTGTACATCTGATGGATAAAATAGAAAGGGAAAAAACACAGCAGTATTACTAAGCCTTGACGTCAAAAAGGCCTTTGATCGGGTCAATTGGGAATTTCTTGATCAAACTTTGGATAAATTCGCCTTCAATAAACATTTTGTAAATATAATTAGATCTCTTTACCAACAACCAACAGCCAAAATAAAAATTAATGGGTCATTATCTCCATTGTTTAGTTTACAAAGAGGAACTAGACAGGGTTGCTGCCTCAGTCCCACTTTATTTGCTGTTTATATTGAACCACTGGCCCAGGCAATCCATTAACATGAACAAATAAAAGGCGTTACGATAGGACATAAAGTGTCACAGGCGGAGATGAATAGGAGTGAACCCAATAGCAAACAGTTCCTTCGTATAAGATTTTATTAGAATCCAGAGAAGTTTAGAATATCAGAGCAGTAAGAGTGGAAAAGGGAGGAGGTGTTTGTGTGTTTGTGTGTGTGTGTGTGTGTGTGTGTGTGTGTGTGTGTGCTTAGTGACTGAGGACCTGGGGAAGCCCCTAGTGACGAGGGAGGAGGTGGGGCTATGACTTAGTGGGCATGATACTATGGGTCGCATAGTGGACGTTAGGAGCAGTCTGACTGCGCAGGGGTTAATGATCTTGACTATGGTGAATGGCCCAATGAACCTGCGAGCGATCTTGCGGGAGTGTGTCTTGATGGGGATGTTGCGAGTGGCGAGCATGACTCTCTGTCCTACGCAGTAGGTAGGGGCTGTGGAACGGCGGCGATCAGCCTGATGCTTGAACTGAGATATTGAATTTCGAAGCTTAGCTCTCGCTCGTAGCCAGGTCCTCTTGCAACGACGCATGAAAGTCTGGGCAGAGGGAACTGCCACCTCATCCTCTTGGGATGGAAATAAGGGAGGCTCGTAGCCTAGACAACACTGTTAAGGGGAGAGGCCTGTAGCTGCTGTGGGTAGAGAATCGTGTGCATACTCGACCCATGGTAACATTCGGCTTCAGGAGCGTGGGTCCTTGGACATCATGCATCGAATTGCTGTCCCAAGGTCCTGATTGGCTCTTTCGGTCTGGCCATTAGTCTCAGGATGGTAGCCAGATGACCGGCTGGGAGTGGCTGCCAGTAATTTACAGAATGCCGTCCAAAACTGGGCAGAGAACTGGGGTGTTGGATGAGTAATTCAGCTGTTTCCTTGGCGGAGGGGAGTTTAACCAGGGGAACAAAGTGGACAGCCTTGGAAAAGCGGTCAACAATGGTCAAAATACAATTATAACCAACAGAATCTGGGAGTCCCGTGACGTGATCTAAGGCAATGTGGGACCAAGGTCTATGGGGCACTGGAAATGGTCTGAGGAGGCCTGCTGGTGGTTTGTTGCTGGTCCAGGACTTGGGGGCGAGCTACTGGTGGTAAAAATAGTCTACCCAGGGGTGCCTTTGGGAAACTGGGTACCTGTTCCAATGCCTGCTTAACTTGGGCCTCAATGTTGAGGGAGGTAGCTCCAATAATACATTGTGGCGGCAGGATGGTGGAGATAGGGGTGTCATCTGTGATCGAGACAAACTGACGGGAGAGAGCATCGGGCTTGGTGTTCTTGCTTACTGGCCGGAAGGATAGGAAGAAGTTGAAGCGGGAGAAAAATAAGGACCATCTGGCTTGACGAGCGTTAAGGCGCTTGGCTGATCTGAGATATTCGAGATTTTTATGATCCGTCTAGATGAGAAAAGGGATCTCGGAACCCAAGCCAGTGTCTCCATTCTTCTAGCGCCAGCTTTATTGCTAGTAACTCCTGATCACCAATCCCATAGTTCCTTTCTGTGACTGAGAGACGACGAGAGAAAAAACAGCAGGGATGCAGTTTGCCATCTGATCGAGCTCTCTGAGATAGGACAGCTCCCACCCCGGAATCTGAGGCATCTACTTCTACAACAATCTGGAGAGCAGGGTCTGGCTGTGAGATTGGGTGCTGAAGTGAACAGATTCTTTAATCTAGACAATGACTCCTCTGTCTGTTTGGACCACTGAAAAGGGGTCTTAGTGGAGGTGAGAGTGATGAGTGGACCTGCTATGGTGCTGTAGTTCTTGATGAATCGACGGTAAAAGTTGGCGAAGCCAAGAAAGAGTTTGGTGAAAGTATTAGCTCCCTGCGGGAGATCGAAGGCCGTTGACATTAGGGGAAGAGAATAGCGATTTTTGATGGTTATTTCGTTTAGTCCTCGGTAATCAATGCACGGACAATGTCTTGTCTTTTTTAGCCACAAAGATGAATCCCGCCCAGGCGGGGGATGAGGACGGCCAAAGATTCTGTGATATACCTGTCCATGGCCTCCCTCTCATGTAATGAAAGTAAATACAACCTTCCCCGTGGGGGCATAGAACCCGGGAGGAGGTCAATGGCACAGTCGTAAGGTCTGTGGGGTGGCAGAGAGAGAGCCCGCGATTTGCTGAAGACCTGTTTGAAGTCGGCATAGTCAGGAGGGATGGCTGAGAGGTCAGGGAACTCTTTCTTGTTGGAGGACGTAAGTGGGGGAACGTGAGCTGACCTGAGACAGGATGAAAGACACAAAGGGCTCCATTCTTGAATGATGTTCTTGGCCCAGTCGATGCGGGGGTTATGACGAGTCAACCAGGGGCATCCGAGAACCAGAGAGAAGTGGGCGTTCCTCATGACCAGGAAGGAGGTCTCCTCAGTGTGGTTACCAGAGATCTGTAGGGTTATCGGGGCGGTACGCTGGATGATAACTGGCAGACGGGTCCCATCGAGGGCCAGAACGGCTAATGGGTTCTCCAACAGTTTGTGTTGGGAGATTAAGTTCCTGAACTTTTGAGGCGGAAATTAAGTTCTGATCAGATGCAGAGTCGATTAAAGCTGAGATCCTGTGAAACCTCCCTTGCGCTACGATAATGGCTGGGAGAAGGGGACGTGGGCTAGGGAAATGGTTAGTGGCAGGCCCCTCCAGAGCCCCTAGGTTCACCGGAGGGGCTTTGCTTTTAACGGGCACTGGAGACGATAGTGACCAATCTGGCCACAATAAAGACAGGAACCGGATTGGATTCTTCCAGAGTACGGAACTCAATGGCATAATCGTATGTAGAACGAGAACCTTGATGGAGCTCCAGCAGATGTCTGGCTGCCTCTCTGCCCAAGTGGGAGCAGTCAAATACCCTTCTCATCTTCGCCGTGAATGATTTGAAAGACGCTAAACACACAAAGGATGCAAGGTGAAAAGCAGCAGTGTGATTTTCTTGATGAGCGCGGAGGTCCGGCGCGCAGCGCAAGCGCTCTCCTAAAGTCCGCGAACATGGAAGTGCTCGTGTCGCCGAAAGAAAGCCGAGTTCGCAGAGAAAGTGAAGCGAGGGACGAGAAGAGTCGTTTTTACCAGGCACGGTTCGGTATCCAGAGTTCCAGCAGCGAGGGGGAGAAGAAATCCAAGACGTGAGTACTTTATCCGAGGTCCAGTAGGCTTGCGAGGTCATACACGTAGGCGAAAAAACACTGAAGGATATTCCAAAGGGCTAGACACAAGACAGAATCCAGAAAACGGGCAAGGTCGAAACACAGAATTGAAGCACTAAGAAAGATCACTAAGGAAACGAGACAATAGGCACGCGAGTAAGATACATCGGCAATGAGTGGAGCTTTCGGCGTCCTTTTAAAGCCGAGGGTAGAATGCCGGATTAGTAGCAGGTGCGCTCAGGTAATTAACTCAGGGATTGTGGAAGACCTTTGGTGGAGTTATGACCTGGATGTGCGAGGTTGGTTGTGCAGGTTCGTGACATAAAGATCATTTAATTAGTTTATTTGCGGATGATGTCTTGATCTATTTAACAGATCCTGAGGCTACTCTTCCCGCACTAATGGAAATCCTTGATGAATTTAACTTCTTTGCTGTTTAAAAACTAATTATTGCGAAGACACAACTTTTGTCATTTTATGACAAACCTTCTGAGGAAATCAGATATAGATATAATTTAAGATGGGACATGGTAGAAAATAAAATATTCATGGGTGATTATTACAAAAAACCTGAGTAGCTTGTATGGTGCAAACTATAATGTGATTTACCAGAACATTATAAGCGATGTGGAACGGTGGTCTACCTATCCATTAGATTTTGCCAGTAAGATTAACGTAATCAAAACAAACATATCACCTAGATCGCTATACCTCTTTCAAGCTTTGCCAGTAGAGATACCTAGACAGCAGTTTACAATCTGGGACAAACTAATTTCCAGGTTTATTTGGGATGGAAAGAAGCCCGGAATAAGATACACAACACTCCAGTTGGCCAAGCACAAAGGTGGATTGGCCCTGCCTAATCTTAATGATTACTTTTATGAGGCTCAGTTCCATCCCCTTTTTCTTTGGTGTAACAACAATTATTTTGCTAGATGGAAGGGAATTGAGACATATATGGTTGGTTATCAGATTCAGTCAGTTCTTGGAAAAAATGAAATCTCCTCAGTAGTCAAAAGTCAATTGGATTCAATAACTTCTGGAGCAGTGGAGTTTTGGTTTGAATTTGCTAGACAATTTAAATTAAGCAAAGACCAAAAAGTACTTTGATGGATAGCCTTTGATACTCAATTTAAACCAGGCGAAAGTGATGCCACATTTAAACAATGGGCAACAAAAGGCATTAGAGCAATATGTACAGTAGTGGAAAATGAGAAATTACTGACTTTCCAAACACTCAAAGACTTTTTTTTCTCACTAATCGGGACTTATTTAGGTACATACAATTCAGAGATTACTTTAACAGAGAAATAAAAATGGAAACTTCACACAAAATTAGTTGTGAAGTTTATGATGAATGCATACTAATCAAATAGTAAATGTGCAAAAATAATCTCCATGTTTTACGTAAGTATTATGGAAAGTAAGGCCAACCCAACATTATACCTTAAATCAAGGTAGGAAAAAGAATTAAATGTAGAAATTCTACCAGATGTATGGTTTGATATGTGTGAAGTTCAACATTCCTCCACAAGCTCACAACAATTGAGGGTATTCAATTGGAAGAATTTAGTACGATTCTTTATTACACCTAAAATCAGCAGTAAATGTGGCTGCTTAGCACACCGCACACACATTTTTTTAGAGATGTGAAAAACTGAAGCAATTTTGGAAAAATGTACATTTAACCCTAACAACGGACTTGGATATGAGATCCCATTTTCATGCATCGTCTTGTACTTGGGTCATATTTCACTGGTTACACTTCAGGAGGACCGATACCTGGTAAAAACAGCGATACCTAACAGCAGCAAGGAAAACCATAACCAGAAGCTGGTATAAGCCTGATTCACCTAAACAGCAACAATGGCTTGAGGTCATTCAGGAAAGGACGTTGGAACATATGACTGGTGTGATACGTTTGGAGGCGGACATGTATGCCAACAGATGGCAAAAATGGAATCTTTACTTTGACAAATCATAGGGGCACTGGCTCTTAGACTGTACTAGCCAAAGTTTTAGGCATATATGTCAACTGTGCCTAATCTTTTATACCCAATTGTCTTTCCTTTTTGTATGCACCATGTTTTTACTTTTTCTACAGTATTCTCACCACAGGCTCTGTTCTTATTTGTTTTTTTTTGTTTGTTTGTTTAGTTTTTTTTTTTTATCTTATTTGCTTGTTATTGAAATTGCATGTCATATCTGACTGAAATTAGCCTTTTCTGCTATTTGGAAAAATGCATTTGAACGTAACAGTTGGGACGCACTAAAAATGCAATAAAAATTAAAGTGGAAAAAGAACAGAAGAAAGAGCTTGAACTGATATTTAATCTTTATTTAGTTCTGGTCATGTAGTGATGAGTCGGTTAGCATCATTAAGCCCAGAGATCATGACTTAACTACTCAGCGTATATGTACAGGAATGCTGTGTATAACTTTCATCCAATTTTGAATGTGTTAATGCAGCAAAAAAACTACCAAATGCAGTATCTATATCTTCCCTTACAAATTTAACAGAATAGCAGCAAAGTGTATCAGGATGACAAAAAAACAAGACACAGGTGAGACAAACTGATAATAAAACTTCTATAAAGACAAGAAAAAAGTGGTCAGAGGTCATGTATAAAACTGGGACATCAGCTGGAGAAATCAGATCACATTAAAACAACACCTTAATGCTACGTGATTCCTGACTCAATAAACCATCAAACAGGAGCAAAACCTGAACCGCAGCACAATAAGTAGTATTGCACTGTCTCTTGAGCATATTTACATCTACAGTACTGGACACATCCCCTTATCCAGAGTGACTTACAGACGTACATGTGATTTGGTGGTTTACAATAAAACACATGCTCATAAACTAATAAAATATTATGAGGCTAAATTCCTGTTAGAGAGGAGTTAATATTAGTGCAGAAAGAAAACAATAGCACAAGATGAAGTTTTTTATTAGTGTTTATTTAAGCGCTTTGTGACTGAATAAAGTTCTTTGTTTGAAGCCTGATAGTGCTGCAGATGTTCAGTTTTTTAGAGGATGTTTATTCCATCACCTGTGGGCCAGGACAATAAAAAAAAATGTGATGAGATATCATAAGAGAGGCGGCATGGTGGTGTTGTGGTTAGCACTGCCGCTTTGCACATCCAGGGTCCGGGTTTAAGTTTGCATGTTCTCTCAGTGCTTGGTGGGTTTCCTCCGCATACTTTGGTTTCTTCCCACAGTACAAAGACCTGCAGATTATGCTAATTAGTGTTCCCAAAATTGCATTTAGTGTGTGAATGAGTCTGTGTGTCCTGCACTGTACTGTCCAGGGTGTACCCCGCCTTGTGCCCTAAGTCATCTTCACTGGAACTGCGATCCTGGAAGTCCTCTGCACCCTGAAGACAGGATAAGGCAGTATAGACGATATTTGAGGAAGTGAGTGAGCATCAGGAGAGAAAGTTAGCTAGTTTTGTAAAACTACCCAACGTTTGATTGTCCTGCCAGATATTGTTACACAACAGTTCTCCCAACAATCACAAAATACATCATAGTAATGCATCTCTAGTAATATACAGCAACTCAGACTTGCTGTAATTTAGTTCAAGGCTGAAGAGCACTGAGAAAACACACTGAGATTCACATAGAAACATTGGATGCTGAAAGAGACAGGGAAAGAAAAGAAGGAGGGAAGGATTGAGGGGGTGAGGGAGAGGTATAGTTACTTGTAGGAAGAGCAGGGAGAAGAAGAGTGCAGAATACTAAGTAATAGTGTGAAAAGTGAAGTGGGATAACACTGATGTCTCATGCTGGTGAAGGATGGATGGTCAGATCCAAAAGGTTTACATTAGTGTGTTTTGTAGGAGAGTTGTTAAATCTCAGGATATAGAAGTTCAAGAGAGAGAGTCGGGAGTCAGGAGAACTGGAGGCTTGACTAAAGGGGGTTACACAATAAAAAGAAAGAAAATGAGATCTCAGAGCTAAAAACAATGATTTATGGGTAATAATTTGAATTTTATATTAGATTAGAATGAAATGGTAAGATGAGACGGTAGAAGATCTGTATGAGAAAATGCAGAAAAAGCATGAAAATAAGACAGAATATATGGTGTCACATAATACTATGAAGTAAAGCAGGGCTCAGTCTTATCAGGAAGGGGAGAGACGGAACACTAGTTTAATTCCCAAATGTTAAGAGCGAGTCTGTGAGGACAGGAGGAGTTACACCAGTGACTGAGGGAGAATCCAGAGCAGGGCTGAAGCGTGTCCTGAAAAGGACAAGAAAAACACAACTAAAGCTGGGAGAAGATTATTAACGTTGACTGATATCAGGTCAGCATCTGAGACTGTAATATGGGTAGGATGAGTGATAGAGACTAAACAAAACAGAAGATTATTCACCAAACAGTTTCAGTCATGAGAAAAAGGAGCAGAAACATTTATGAATCGATAGAAGTATTAATTGTACAGTAGTGGCCATGGGGTGGAGTGAGTGCAGTGTGGTATTATGATTATTGAGAGATTTCTAATGTAAGTTGTGAGTTAGTGTGGTGTGGTTCCTCTCCTCCACAGAGTGTCATTGTGTCGTATCACATCCTCCAACTCAGCACCTGCAGTCGCTCCCAGCTGCAGCAGTGCAGTCTCTCTACAATCTGACTGAGGGAGGTTTTTGTACGACTCTATAACACTGTGTGAACCAGTAGCCAGAGATGCTATGTCCACTCTGACAGTAGTAATCTGCTGCATCTTCAGTCTGGACTCCACTGATGGTCAGAGTGAAATCAGATCCAGATCCACTGCCACTGAAACGAGCTGGAAAACCTGACTGTAGCTGATTTACAAGTTTAATGAGGAGTTTAGGAGCTTCTCCAGGTTTCTGCTGATACCAGTGTAACCAGTCACCATTAGAGTACTTGTACACTGCCTGACTGGTTCTACAGTTGATGGTGACTGTTTCTCCTGGACGAGCAGATTTCACTGCAGGAGTCTGAGTTACTGTGACTTGACCTCTGCACTCTGTATAAATATATATTATAATTCACCATGAAACTGAAACATTATAAAACATAAAAACGTGTATTTGTATAAAGAGATGATTGTAGAGATAAAATCTAAATCAGTGTCTGACCTTGAGTCCAGAGGATCAGTGTCCAGATGAAGACGGGGATCAAAGTCATGGTAGCTGTGGGTGAAGTTGCTGTAGCAGCAGCTCTCAGTCATGAAGTGTTAAAGTCACAGCGCTATAAACACTCCCAGAGCACTGAAGCATGTGCTGCTAATGCAAAGTGGAACCTCTCTTTATGGAAATGTGTGTGTGTGTGTGTGTGTGTGTGTGTGTGTGTGTGTGTGTGTGGTCACTGTAGTGTAACAGAAGTTTTTGTACGACGGTTTCAATAGAATGTATCACTGTGGTACACTTTCGGTGGAGGAACCAAACTCATCATTGGTAAGTCACTTTTACTTCTTTTAGGAGTCTAAAAGTAAGGAAAAATAACTTCCGCTCATTATTTACATAAGTTAAATAAAACATTTTGTGTCTAGTTATCAGTAATTTATTTATAAGTAATTCTTTACTGTAAAATAGTAAAATAATAAATGAGTGAATAATGAAGATATAATAAATACTCTGTGTGTCCGTGAGTTTAAACCTGGTCACTGTTTCATATCTGAAGTTTAGTGTAAATTGTTCTAAAGTCTCTGTGCTGATGTAAAATACAGACGAATGCTGCTGTGTGTTTGTGTTAAACAATGAACATTTGTGTAATCAGATCCATTTACTACTATCACACAGGGAGCACTTTATATTACACATCAGTAAGAAGTGTTTAACACAGAATAAAGCTGATCAAAGTCTGAGTCGCTCCACAATATAACCAGTAACTAGTAAATCTTCTCCTGCTGAGTAGTTCTACTGAACTGCAGTCATGTGAATAAGCAGTAATGAGTAAATGTTGTGTAAGTGTGTGTAAATGTGTGTTTATTGTGTGTTTGTCTTCTCCAGCCGGTCCCACGGTGAAGCCCTCCGTGTCTCTGCTCCCTCCCTCCTCTCTGCAGCTGTCTGAGGGATCCGCCTCACTGCTCTGCCTGCTGTCTGCCTACTCTCCACAGGGGGCGCTGGTGAGCTGGAGAGTGGACGGCTCAGAGGTGAAGGACCAGGTTCTGACCAGCGCAGAAGAACAGAAGAAGGACGGTTACACACGCAGCAGCACCCTGACCCTCAGCAAAGCAGTCTGGGAAAAGGGGGAGGAGTTTGTCTGTACAGTCTCCCATGCTGGTGTCAATCATCCGGTCACGTTCAGAAAGAGCCAGTGTGAAGACTAACAGCTCCAAGATAGAATTTAACACTGAGCTGCTTACACATCCAACTAAAATAGAGTTTCAGTTCTACACAATGCTGACATTTCTGTCTTTACTCTCTTCACTGTCCTGTTGCTCTTCCTGTAGTTTTGCTCTGCTGAAATAAAGCTTCATTTTGGACATTGTGTCTTCTTTTATTCTAGTTAATAGTCATTATCAGTGTGATGAGAGAGTGTGTTTAGCTGTAGATTTAGTGCTGTGTGTTGTGCTTCAGTGAGTTTGGCTGAAGAAACTTGAACATCTGGTGAAAGTGCTGCTCTATTCTGGGAGAAAGAGGATCACTCAGCCGTCTTCATGTGAATCTCACTTCCTCTACACTGCTCTCTGATTTACTGCTTAACACTGACTCTGTGTGTTTAGCTGGGTGTGGAGCAGGAAGCTGCTTTCATCTCTTTCTTTACTGCAGGGTTTATGCTTGAGTGAACTGACAGGTAAAGACTTATTTTATATTAATAAGATGGAGGAGTTCAGATCCTCATCCATTCCTACTTGTGTCAAAACTGTACACTGAATTTAAACTGAAAATCAGCTTCTGACTTTCTTTTACCTCAGAATCCAGTAGACCTTCTGGGAACAGTGTTTATGTCCATTCTGGACTCAGTATAAATGAATCAGTGCATAACTGGACACACTTATAAAGCTGGTCACACCCTTCAGATTAAATTTAGAAAATATAGTGACATTTCCACATGGATGTGGTGAGGGAGGACATGCAGGAGGTTGGAGTGAAAAAGTAAGATGTGGTAGACAGAGTCAGATGGAGACAAATGGTCCGCTGTGGCGACCCCTAGTGGGAGCAGCTGAAAGAAAAAGAAGAGACATTTTTACTGTCTGAAGTAATCTTAGAACATCTCATCTCATTTAAAGTGTTTCATTAATAATGTATGTATGTTGCTGTGCTACCACATTAAACATACATTCACATCAACTACTGCACAGAGATTTCTTAGTGATCTGTCAGAGTTATCAGCTATGACTGGATCACTGTCTGACCCCAGAGAACTCGATCAGGTGACTGAATGCTTAGAGTAAACATTATATTATACTTTAAATAATGTAGCTCCATTTAAAATAAAAAATATTATAGGGAATAAACTTGCTCCCGCATGAAAACTGTTTAGAAGAAACTGCAATAGAGTGGGATTAGGGAGAGTCGTTAAGATGTAACGACCGGAGAGAGTAAGGGTTTTTTTAAGGGAGGCTTTCCTGGTGGACCAGCATGAAAAATATGAGACAGGTTGAGCCTAAGATCTCTACCTCTGTGAAAAAATATATTTATCACTTGTACATAGACGGCTCCTTCTAGCCCCTCTCTTGAATCTATCTTCTCTGTCCAAAAGTCAAACATTCTAATCCTCAATCCTGTGCCCTTTGCCCTTAATGTGATGATATACTGTTGTTTCAGACCCTGATGTATTACTCTTTCTGTGTTGATACATGTGGAGCTCTGAACACTCGTCACTGCAGTGGATCAGGAATATTATATTTATTTGTTTAGTTGCTTTTTTATTACTTTTTATGGATCTTCTTATTTTTGTAGTCCTGTTCCCTAATAGGGGTCGAGGCACTGACAAACACATATCATGTAGACAGATCCTTAGTCAAATTCAAAACACAGGTAGTCACATGGCAAAGCAGAAATGGCACAGTTTTAAACTGCACAAGTAAAACTATCAAACATACAGAAAGAAGAAATAAAAGGTCTCAAAAAATAGGACCTAAACCCTGTTAAAAAAAGAAACCATGAAGAATTTTTGACAAACAGTGAAAAAGTCAGCTAATACATGCGACTGTGATCATAACTACCTGTTCTCTCTCTCTCTCTTTCTCTCTCTCTCTCTCTCTCTCTCTCTGTGCTGGGTGTGAGGAGAGCGCTTGGATGGCTGTTCAGCGATTTGCCAAGTTGTAGAAAGACTGACATTTCCCCCCCAATTTATTTATTTATTTATTTTTATTAGTAAATGTTACTAATAAAAAAAAAAAGTTAAAAGTTTATAGTGAGAGAGAGAGAGTGAGTGGGGCATCATGGCCTCTGAGGCTGGTCAAAAGACACTGTCTCTCCGACATGGCATTACTGTAGGTGTGTGGTGGAGGACGGAGTAGAGGTGGAGGAGGTGCTGCTAGTGGTGGAGAGCAGGTCAGGTGTGAGAACATCTACTCTGCCTCCCGGATAAACAAAGCAGTGGTGGTGGTTTAAACCAAGATAAACCTTGCGAGTACACAAACAAAAAGGGGGAGTATGTGTAAGAGGCTTAGCGGTTCAAGTTACCCCTCTGTCTATCGCCACAACACGAGTCGTAATATCAAATGTGCCCCTATTTATTAGAACGAAGAAATTATGAAGGAGCTGGCCTGCTTCAATAAATTTGTTTGCCCCACGTTCTGCCTTTCTGCTAGCAGATTTTAATGGTTTTGAACGACATAAAAGGAACACTTAATGGAAAATTCTACTGTAAAGAGGGGGAGACCTGCTTCATAGTTTTTGCCACCTTGGAGCAACTGAAGTGCTTTGACTGCAGGCGATATCAGACATAAAAGGCAGGCTGTCTGTACTGGGTTGTGCAGCCGGGCAGCTTAGGGGGCAATTCGGCAAGAATCCACTGTAGTCACGACAAGTCGCTTGCTGTGTTCTGTAGCTTCGATAGATTACAGTTACAAAAACTAATTTTATTGTAACCTTTTAGCTTACTGTCTCACGGTCAATAGCGTGTGTTCTCCACATCTTAGCACTCCATCCTGCAGTACTGGCTTCCACATCTGCCATCTTCAGACAAGCTTCACAAACTGAAGAATGCCAGAGATGGCAGATGTGGAAGCCAGTACTGCAGGATGGAGTGCTAAGATGTGAAGAACACAAGCTTTTGACCGTGAGACAGTAAGCTACAGAACACAGCAAGCGACTTGTCATGACTACAGTGGATTTATGCAAGAAACTGTAACAACCGTTGTACTTTGATGTTGAAAATAAACAAGAGACAAAGAAATCAACGAAACGTCCGGAGTCGTGAGTGACGCTGTGTAACAAAAGGGACACGCGTCAGAACATGTGAATAACATGCACGTACATGATAAAGCAGGAGCAGCACGGGGACAGCCAACGGAAAAAACCTGACTGAAGAGGTACAGAAGCCACAAATTTGCACACCACCAATGACACCAAAAGACACACCGATGCCCAAAGACACACCGACACCTAAAGAGAGCACTACAGCCAAACCGAAGAGAAAAAAAGGAGACATCCACAACAGAACCCACCACAAAACTGACAAACCTGCAGTCAGACCCTGAGAGCCGCAACACAGGAGAATGAAGAACCAGGGCGCAACTCAGCACACACACAGACACACACACACACACACACACACACACGCACACCGATCAACCGATTCTTACAGTTTTCCCCCCAAAAAACACTGTAAATATGTAAATAACACCAGACTTATAAGAAGAAATGAAAACATGTAAATTATTTTATGATTTTTTTCTTTAATAAAGTGTGTTAAGATCTTTCTCTCTCTCTCTCTCTCTCTCTCTCTCTCGCTCTCTCTCTCAATTTGTTAAGCTACACATGACATTCCTGAGTCCTGCTCATCAGGGACAATTTAATAATTATGATTTATACATATTTCATCATGCTTTTCAAACTCATTTCCCATTTTGTGACTCTGATATAGTATAAGGAGAAAAAGTCAGATAGTTTTCTAATACTACACAAAGTTTGCTTATCCTGTGAAATGTTGTTACACAATAGTTCTCCATAACAGTCACAACATACATCAAATCTATTGCAACTGTGCAATAACACCTTTTTAAATTGTGCAATATTATATTCGCTATTGCAATTTGAAATTTAATTGAAAAGGTAACTATTGTATTGCAATGTGTAATTGTTATATTGTATTGTATTACACTGTGCAATGAATTAACACATAATCACAGTGACTTATATTAATCATGTATTTATATTTTGGCAAACAGAAGCAACTGATTTTTTTACATACGAAAAAAATAAAAATGAATATACGGTAATGTAGGAATAAGTCTAAAAATGTCCCGTCCAGATTGGTAATTGATTTTTGTACGACTTACACTTTGTGAACAGGTTGGTGCTACTGATGTAATGAGTTAAAAAGTTATACAAAAATTTTTTTTTTAAAGAGATAACTTTACCCTGGTGTGACGCTTATTTATGCACAGTGAAGAGAGTTGTTAAAAAGGTGAGTTCTAATGCTTAGATGGTTTGCCAAATCTGGTACAAAGCGTGTTGCATTTATAGAAGAGAAAGGAAACACAGTGAACTGTCAGAGAGCTGATAGGTGTAGGGGCCCTGAGGTCGCTGTTTTTCCTTTGTAGTTTTTGTTGGCTATCTAAGTTTCCCAGAAGGCACCTCGGTCAGGTGATGCGAGTGCCATTAATCCATCTATAAATAGCTGTTTAGTCTGGGAAACTGGGTCGAGCATTATTAGTTATTACCACTGTCATTTGTGTGGGCGTTTTGTTTTGTTTTGTGTTTAGTTCTTTGTTTAGTTTATATTTTAATTTAAGTTCTGTTGACTTGGGCTCTCATATTGGCAATGTTTTCTGTATATTTTCTGTGTGTCTATGTTGGTGGAGCTGATTCAGTCATGTCATGTGTAGTATGTGAGTATTGTGGTTCTTGTCCCCCTGTTTTCTTGTGTGTTTAGCTAGAGCAGGTAAGTAGATAGGTGTGTGTTTGGCTAGGAGTGTGTTTAGCTAATATCTATGTTGAACTAACTATCATGCTTCTAGCCATAGCCCCTTTGTGTCTCTAGCCATTTTGTGTTTCCTGCCTCCCTAGTTTCCCAGTGAGCCTAGCCTTTAAGTGTCCCCTAGCCTAGCCTTTGAGTGTCCCCTAGCCTAGCCTTTAAGGGTCCCCTAGCCTAGCCTTTGAGTGTCCCCTAGCCTAGCCTTTAAGGGTCCCCTAGCCTAGCCACTCGGTATCCCTTGTCTCTGTGTTTCTGTGCCCCAATTCCCTAGTGTTGTGTTGAGCTATTAGGTAAGTGTAGCTTAGTTCATGTCAGGCTAAAGACATGCTTAGCTAGATCAATGTGTAGCTGACTGCCATGGTTAAGTATTCTTAACCATGTTTAGCTTAAAGCCATGTCTAGCTGATTGCCATGTCTTCAGCCCTCATCCTGTCTCTCTCTTGTCTGTCTCTCGTCTCTCTCTTGTCTCTCGTCTCTCTTTTTTTCGGTCTCCCGTCTCTACTGTACGTGTCTCCCGTCTCGTCGGGGGTCTAGTCTCGTCATGTGTCCTGTTTCACACAAAAGACACGTTGCACACATGCGTATCCCAATTCACATGCGTGAAACCCAATTCACGTGCACGGAAAAAAATATATATCCCAGTACCTCTGATAATTTAAATTATTGTAAGGAAATCATATTGTAAGAAATAATAGTGACTAAAGAGACTATTTGTAAAGCTGTTTAATAATACCTATAAATGACAACTGTTCTCTGGCTCAGTGACGGCACCAAAGCAAAGTCAAAATTGTGCAGCTTTAATCCATTATGTTATATTATGTACACATTATTTGAGCTGTTAATGAAATAAAAGCAAATCTGGTGGCATTCAGATATATCAGAATACCCTGTGACCCATAGAAACATTTATTCTTATTCATCTTATTCCCCCACTCTCATTGATCACTCAGGTTTGTTAACAGTGAGGTGATTGGTTGCTTTACATCCCAGTTCCCCCTCATGTCTGTGTTTCCTTCTGGCTCTCCCTTTTGGTTATGCTGTTATAGTTAGTCCTGCTGGAATCTCTGCTTGCACTCTACACTAAATATACATTTACATTATACATTATGTGACTGAGACCATATCTAACTGTTATCTCTCCTCTTCTGTTCTCTCTCCCCCTCTCTTTTTTCCCTCTTTCTGTCGAGCTACACATGTCGTTCCTGAGCTGCCAGTGATCCAGACTCCCTCTGCCCTTCGGACCTGTCTGACCCATCCTGGTGTCCCGCTTCTGGTTGGAGATCTCGTCGCATGGATGCCCCGTGTGTCTCTTTAGAATGCGTCTGGTGTCTGGGGATGGTTTCACGTTACCATAAAGACGGTTCTGGCGTCAACTGGTGTTAACAGGCTGCGGTTGCTCGATAGTTCAAGATTGCAATTGTCTCCAATAACTACCTGGATTCCATATTTACATCAATTAATATAAATTAATATTAATATAAACATGTTATAGCTGAACTGCCTGCCACCTAACACACTGTATAAATGCAGATTAATTCCTGCTTTCTGTTTCACCCAAATAAGGATGGGTTCCCTGTTGAGTCTAGTTCCTCTCAAGGTTTCTTCCTATGACCATCTCAGGGAGGTTTTCCTTACCACTGTCACCCGCGGCTTGCTCATCAGGGACAATCTGCTCATCTTGATTCATGCACACTTACATTCTATACAGACTTTAATTCTTTTGATTTAGTAAAGCAGCTTTGCGACAATGACAATTGTTAAAAGCGCTATACAAATAAAATTGAATGGAATTGAATTATTCTCCAAATTGAAAACTGTGACTGTCTTGATTGCCAAACATGTAATGAGGGTGAAGTGTTTATAAAGATGATAAATGGTTAGCTGTGTTATTTTCGGCGAAGTTCATTAATGAAACATTATGAAATATAGTAATAACTTCCAAGTGCATTCTGTTCTTTGTTTGAGTAGGTAAAGCTTAATTTCCGTTATAATTAACTCAGACTGCGCAAAAGGTGTGCAAAGCTGAGCTACTCGAGTGCTGCACTCCTAGAGGGCTGTGATAGGTTGAATGGTGAGGTTGCATCTGGCTAAAGTGTATAAGTGACCCACGTTGCTGCCAGCAAAGTCTCAAAAATACACACACACAAATCCAGGGATATTCACTCATGAAAGTCGATTTTCACATGCAGTCCATGATGCACTCGTAAATTTTAAACATTAAAAAATTTTGTACACAGTTGTACATTTGTGAATTGTGTTTTGCATTTGTGAAATTTATATTAATAATATTTAATTTTATTTTTTTGTATGTGAGTTGTTTTTTTCGTGAATATATATATATATATATATATATATATATAAATATATATATATATATATATTTCGTGCACATGAATTGGGTTTGTGAATTGGTATACGCATGTGCGCATCGTGTCTTTTGTGTGAATTATTTATGAGACTGATTTGATTACAGAGTGAGTGAGTAAATGACTGTAGTTTAGGCCAGAGGTGATTGTTGATTCTGTCATTTGGATTAACTGAAGATTTCGAGGTTAAACCTTGGAGGAAACTTCCACCAACTGTTATAGAAACTGACTAATTCAAGGCACAGGAGTTCTCAGGAAGTTCTGCAAAACAAAGGAATTGCAATTATTATTAATAATACTTTACTCTGTCTGTAACTGTGAGCTTTAATTAAGCCAGAATTAATGAATACCCAAATACTTATGTTTATGATCAGTACATGGATTATTTCTTTCTATTTTAATAAATTGATTTAGTTATATTACTTAATTGTCTGTTTAAAATAAGAAATTCATAAATATGTGGCTTAGGAGCTCAAACCCAGTTTGTATCACATGTAGATGAAGTGTCTGAGTCAGTATTTAGTCCTGATCCCATTGAGACAGCTCTGTTCTAGACCCATTGCTTTTTCCCTCTACATGCTAAAATGATTTATTAACATGCCGTTAGCTTCCACTGCTAGGCTGATGACACACAGCTTTATGTTTCAGCAAAGCCATCTTCATCATATACACTTTTTGTAGTGTGTGTGTGTGTGTGTGTGTGTGTGTGTGGTGTGTATTATACGGCGCTGCTAAGCACCTGCAGTAGGTCCCAGCTGCAGTAGTCACACTTACACAGGTTTTTGTACGACTCTATAACACTGTGTGAACACATAGCCACTGTGGTAACTCTGACAGTAGTAATCTGCTGCATCTTCAGTCTGGACTCCACTGATGGTCAGAGTGAAATCAGATCCAGATCCACTGCCACTGAAACGAGCTGGAAAACCTGACTGTAGCTGATTTGCAAATTTGATCAGGAGTTTAGGAGCTTCTCCAGGTTTCTGCTGATACCAGTGTAACCAGTCACCATTAGAGTCCTTGTACACTGCCTGACTGGTTCTACAGTTGATGGTGACTGTTTCTCCTGGACGAGCAGATTTCACTGCAGGAGTCTGAGTTACTGTGACTTGACCTCTGCATTCTGTAAAAATATATATTAATTAATTCACCATGAAACTTAAACATTATAATACATAAAAAATGTGTATTTGTATGAAGAGATGATTGTAGAGATAAAATCTGAAGCAGTGTCTGACCTTGAGTCCAGAGGATCAGTGTCCAGATGAAGACGGGGATCAAAGTCATGGTAGCTGTGGGTGAAGTTGCTGTAGCAGCAGCTCTCAGTCATGAAGTGTTAAAGTCACAGCGCTATAAACACTCCCAGAGCACTGAAGCATGTGCTGCTAATGCAAAGTGTCCTCTAAGTATGGAAACACCTTTACCACATTCCCCCAATCTTACTGTAATTCTCACACTACTACAGAGTTATTGTGTGAGTTTTGCTTCTGGGGTCAGATGATGATTTTTTTTTTAATTACTTTTAAGTCTAAGATGCATAAATAAGTGAATTAGAGAGAGAGGTTAAAAATTTGCCCTAACAATATTTATAAGTAGTAATTTCTTCTTCTGTAGTGAAGAAATTACAGAAGTTAAGTAATTCACTTTAATTCATCAGTGTGTGTGTGTGTGTGTGTGTGTGTGTGTGTGTGTGTGTGTGTTTGTGTGTGTGTGTGTGTTTGTGTGTGTGCGTGTGCGTGTGTGTTTACTGTAGTGTGAGAAAGGTTTTTGTACGACAGTTTCATAGGAATGTAACACTGTGGGTCACTTTTGGTGGCGGCTCCAAACTCATTATAAGAAGTAAGTGCCTTCATTTTCAAGAAGCTCAGAGATTCATTAGTACTTTTACACAATTTATTGAAATTTATAAATTTACTGTAAAATAATAATGTGACATTTATATAAAGGAAAGAAACATTTTATATAAATAAGAGAAATGTGATGTAAAGAGCAGAGCTGATTTCATGAAAACTCTGCTTTTGTCTCATTTTGTAAAATTCAGTCTAAATCACTTAATAACTTTTTTAGACAAATTTAAAATAGTTTTTAGTAGATGAAATTTTGCTTTTTTTTTTGCTCTAATTTATTAGTGTGTTTATTATTATTGTGTTTACTCCAGCTGGTCCGGTGGTAAAGCCCTCCGTGTCTCTGCTCCCTCCCTCCTCTCTGCAGCTCTCTGAGGGATCGGCCTCACTGTTCTGCCTGCTCTCAGCCTATTCTCCACAGGGGGCGCTGCTGACCTGGACCGTGGATGGTGCCGAGGTGAACGAGGGATTGTGACCAGCACAGAAGAACAGAAGAACAGCTTCTACAGCCGCAGCAGCACCCTGACCCTCAGCAAAGAACGCTGGGAAGAGGCCGAGGTGTTCGGCTGTACCGTCTCCTACCACGACACGACTCAGATCACCTCGTTCCGAAAGAGTCGCTGTGACGCTCACTAGAAATCAAGTGTACACTTTAAAGCATGCTTAGTTGTCTAAAATGGTATCAGTGGTGTACCTATGCTAAAATAAAGCTTTAATGTGGAAAGCATGTCGTCTTTTTCAGTTGTGAAGTGTCTTTGGCTGCGATTTGGAACAGCAGCTTTAACAGCAGGTCGAGTGCAGTGTGTGTGTTGTGCTTGAGTGAGTTTGTCTAAAGAACCATGAACATCTGCTGAAAGTGCTAATCTATTCTGAGAAATGTGTGTATAAATGTACAAATGCTATGCAAATATGTGTGTGTGTGTGTGTGTGTGTGTGTGTGTGTGTGTGTGTGTGTGTTTGATGGCTAATGTGCTACTAGGTAAGGAGGATCACACTCATTTTAAATTTTTCTGACTGGTTAGATGGTGCCTAAAACTATCAATACTGTAAATTGTAATGCATTCCACTTAAATACAAGAAAAAACAAAGATTCAAGACAAAAACTTTAGAAAATTTCTGATCATGATGAAGCATTTACTGCCTTTATTTAGGAAGTAATAAAGTCTTAATAGAGTTTGATCTTTCTCTCTGAATCGATGCACTCTGAATTCGATCATAGGAAATTTCCTGAATGTAAATGTAATTAAAGGAGTCTTCCACTGTAATGTATGAGCAGAGCAGGTAATGCACTACACACACCAATCACTACTTACCTCCTGCTGTGTTTTAAAATGGCTCTCGCTGAGTTTTTTTAAATTTATTAGATTGTTTCATGGAGTTAATGCAGAATTTCTAGCAAACAGTGTAAATGACAGCTGTCTCTCAAATCTCCTGATATCTGTTATTAAAGGTCTCCCTCTCATCTCTTTAGAACAGAAGAAAGAGGGACTTCCGGTTGACTGCAGACAAAAATGGCGGGTTAAGCACTTAGCTCTCGCAAGTCGGCGTTATATTTACCCCTGTGTAATTATTTTTGATAAAAAAAAGTGATTTTCCTACATTGATATGACGGGGGGAAAGAAAGGTAGAGCCACTCTTGTTATAAACATTTAACTGGATTAAAAAAAAATGTAAACTTCCACTATCATGGAATGAGGCTCCCGTCTCAGTACTTCTAAAGGAGGGTAAGGATAGGGAATTTAGTTGCAGTTATAGGCCTATTTCAATTGTTAATGTAGATTATAAGATATATACAGCAATTATAGCAAAAAGACTAGAGACCATCTTTCCTGAATTAATAGACGAAGACCAGACTGGATTTATAAAAAGCCGTCAAGCACATGATAATATTAGGAGGATGCTACATCTGATGGATAAAATAGAAAGGGAAAAGAACACAGCAGTATTACTAAGCCTTGACGTCGAAAAGGCCTTTGATCAGGTCAATTGGGAATTTCTTGATCAAACTTTGGATAAATTCAGCTTAAATAAACATTTTGTAAATATAATTAGATCTCTTTACCAACAACCAACAGCAAAAATAAAAATTAATGGGTCATTATCTCCATCGTTTAGTTTACAAAGAGGAACTAGACAGGGTTGCTGCCTCAGTCCCACTTTATTTGCTGTTTATATTGAACCCCAGGCAATCCGTCAACATGAACAAATACAAGGCGTTACGATAGGACATAAAGAGCATTTAATTCGTTCATTTGCGAGTGATGTCTTGATCTATTTAACAGATCCTGAGGCTTCTCTTCCCGCACTAATGGAAATCCTTGATGAATTTAACTTCTTTGGTGTTTACAAACTAAATATTGCAAAGACACAACTTTTGTCATTTAATTACAAACCTTCTGAGGAAATCAGATATAGATATAATTTAAGATGGGACATGGTAGAAAATAAAATATATTTGGGTGATTATTACAAAAAACCTGAGTAGCTTGTATGGTGCAAACTATAATGTGATTTACCAGAACATTATAAGCGATGTGGAACGGTGGTCTACCTATTCATTAGATTTTGCCAGTCAAGATCAACGTCATCAAAACAAACATATGACCTAGATTGCTATACCTCTTTCAAGCTTTGCCAGTAGAGATACCTAGACAGCAGTTTACAATCTGGAACAAACTGATTTTCAGGTTTAATTGGGATGGAAAGAAGCCCGGAATAAGATACACAACACTCCAGTTGGCCAAGCACAAAGGAGGATTGGCCCTACCTAATCTCAATGATTACTTTTATGCAGCTCAGTTCCGTCCCCTTTTTCTTTGGTGTAACAACAATTATTTTACTAGATGGAAGGAAATTGAGACATATATGGTGGGTTATCAGATTCAGTCAGTTCTTGGAGAAAATTAAATCCCCTCAGTAGTCAAAAGTCAATTGGATTCAATAACCTCTGGAGCAGTGAAGTTTTAGTTTAAATTCGCTGAGCCTTTGATACTCAATTTAAACCAGGCGAAAGTGATGCCACATTTAAACAATGGGCAACAAAAGGCATTAGAGCAATATGTACAGTAGTGGAAAATGAGGAATTACAGAATTTTTTTTTCTTACTAATAGGGACTTATTTAGGTACATAGAATTCAGAGATTACTTTAACAGAGAAATAAAAATGGAAACTTTACACAAAATTAATCCAGTTGTGAAGATTATGATGAATGCATACTAATCAAATAGTAAATGTGCAAAAATAATCTTTATGTTTTACGTAAGTATTATGGAAAGTAAGGCCAACCCAACATTATACCTTAAATCAAGGTAGAAAAGAGAATTAAATATATGACCCGAATATGACCCGAAATGAAATATGACCCGTCTTGTAGTTGGGTCATATTTCACTGGTTACACTTTAGGAGGACCGATACCTGGTAAAAATACTCCTTACAGCAGCAAGGAAAAGCATAACCAGAAGCTGGTATAAGCCTGATTCACCTAAACAGCAAAAATGGCTTGAGGTCATTCAGGAAAGGACGTTGGAACATATGACTGGTGTGATACGCTTGAAGGCGGAAATGTATGCCAAAAGATGGCAAAAATGGAATCTTTACTTTGACAAATCATAGGGGCACTGGCTCTTAGACTGTACTAGCCAAAGTTTTAGGCATATATGTCAACTGTGCCTAAGCTTTTATACCTAAATGTCTTTCCTTTTTGTATGCACCATGTTTTTACTTTTTCTACAGTATTCTCACCACAGGCTCTGTTCTTATTTTTTCTTATTTTTTTATTATTATTATTTTTTTAATCTTATTTGCTTGTTATTGAAATGGCATGTCATATCTGACTGAAATTAGCCTTTTCTGCTATTTAGAAAAATGCATTTAAATGTAACAGTTGGGACATACTAAAATGCAATAAAAATTAAAGTGGAAAAAGAACAGAAGAAAGAGTTTGAACTGATATTTAATCTTTATTTAGTTCTGGTCATGTAGTGATGAGTCTGTCAGCATCATTAAGCCCAGAGATCATGACTTAACTACTCAGCATATACGTACAGGAATGCTGTGTTTAACTTTTATTCAATGTTGAATGTGTTAATGAAGCAAAAACTACCAAATGCAGTAATCTATATCGTCCAGGGGCGTAGATTTAGGGTGGACAGAGGGGATGTGTCCCCACCAATATCCTCCGACCATTAAAATGTCCCCACCAATAATTTAATCCACTTAAAAAAATCGTGCTGTCAACATTAACCTAGACACGCAGAAAGGAATATATCATGTTCTCTCCTTGAGTCCTCCCGCCCCCAAAACACATATGAACATTTTGATTGGCTGTGCCTTTTCCTGCTATCATGTGAGAGCCTATGGCTGCGTTCAGATACAAGCAGCGCCAAATGAAGTGGAATTTTTTTCCTTGCAAAAAGGTGTGTTGGGTGACGTATATGTGAGGATGGCGGCAGCAAAAAAAAAAAAAAAGAAAAAGAAAAAAAAGCTGGACATAAGTCACTTTAAGTTCGCTAGTGAATCTATCAAAGTCCATCAAAGTAATGACGACAGTTAACGTTAATGCTAGTGCATGCTAATGCTAGTTTTTACCGCTTTGACGCACATTCATTATAGCAGGACAGGCTATAGTTTGTGAATACGGACTTAAAAATAACAGCAGATTAAACAGCTAAATGTAAAAGTATAAATATGATCCCTGTCAGTTCTCCTAATCTAATGACGACTATTTGTCAGAAATCAGTCTTGTGAAAGAAATTGATATGCTACATACTAATCTTGCCATGTCAAAAATATACGCCCTTGATATCTTCCCTTACAAATTGAACAGAATAGCAGCAAAGTGTATCAGCATGACAAAAAAACAAGACACAGGTGAGACAAACTGATAATAAAACTTCTATAAAGACAGGACAAGAAAAAAGTGATCAGAGGTCACGTATAAAACTGGTCCATTAGCTGGAGAAATCAGATCACATTAAAACAACACCTTAATGCTACATGATTCCTGACTCAATAAACCATCAAACAGGAGTGAGACCTGAACCGCAGCACAATAAGTAGTATTGCACTGTCTCTTAAGCATATTTACATCTACAGCACTGGGAACATCCCCTTATCCAGAGTGACTTACAGACGTACATGTGCTTTGGTGGTCTACAATAAAACACATCCTCATAAACTAATAAAATATTATGAGGCTAAATTCCTGTTAGAAAGGAGTTAATATTAGTGCAGAAAGAAAACAACAGCACAAGATGAAGTTTTTTATTAGTGTTTATTTAAGCGCTTGGTGACTGAATAAAGTTCTTTGTTTGAAGCCTGATAGTGCTGCAGATGTTCAGTTTTTTGGAGGATGTTTATTCCATCACCTGTGGGCCAGGACAAAAAAAAAATTGTAATGAGATATCATAAGAGAGGCGGCATGGTGGTGTAGTGGTTAGCCTTGTCGCTTTGCACATCCAGGGTCCGGGTTTAAGTTTGCATGTTCTCCCAGTGCTTGGTGGTTATTTTTCCGCGTACTCTGTTACTCTGGTACTACTCTCCGCATAATCTGCAGGTATACTCCGTATACCTGCAGATTATGATAATTAGTGTTTCCAAAATTGCATGTAGTGTGTGAATGAGTGTGTGTGTGTGTGAGCCCTGCACTGTACTGTCCAGGGTGTACCCCGCCTTGTGCCCTAAGTCATCTTCACTGGAACTGCGATAAGTCCTCTGCAACCCTGAATACAGGATAAGGCAGTATAGACGATATGTGAGGGAGTGAGTGAGCATCAGGAGAGAAAGTTAGCTAGTTTTGTAAAACTACCGAACGTTTGATTGTCCTGCCAGATATTGTTGCACAACAGTTCTCCCAACAATCACAAAATACATCATAGTAATGCATCTCTAGTAATATACTGCAACTCAGACTTGCTGTAATTTAGTTCATGGCTGAAGAGCTGCGAAAACATACTGAGATTCACATAGAAACATTGGATGCTGAAAGAGACAGAGAAAGAAAAGAAGAAGGGAAAGATTGAAGGAGTGAGGGAGAGGTATATTTACTCGAAGGAAGAGCAGGGAGAAGAAGAGTGCAGAATACTAAGTAATGGTGTGAAAAGTGAAGTGGGATAACACTGATATCTCATGCTGGTGAAGGATGGATGGTCAGCTCCAAAAGGTTTACATTAGTGTGTTTTATAGGAGAGTTGTTAAATCTCAGGATATAGAAGTTCAAGAGTGGGGAGTCAGGAAACCTGGAGGCTTAACTAAAGGGGGTTACACAATAAAAAGAAAGAAATGAGATCTCAGAACTAAGAACAATGATTTATGGGTAATAATTTTAATTTATATTAGATTAGAATGAAATGTTAAGATGAGACAGTAGAAGATCTGTATGAGAAAATGCAGAGAAACCAGGAAAGCTGGTGTCACATAATACTATGAAGTAAAGCAGGGCTCAGTCTTATCAGGAAGGGGAGAGACGGAACACTAGTTTAATTCTCAAATTTTAAGAGAGAGTCTGTGAGGACAGGAGGAGTTACACCAGTGACTGAGGGAGAATCCAGAGCAGGGCTGAAGTGTGTACTGAAAGGACAAGAAAAACACACCTAAAGCTAAGGGCAGATTATTAACGTTGACTGATATCAGGACAGCATCTGAGACTGTAATATGGGTAGGATGAGTGATAGAAACTGAACAAAACTGAAGATTATCCACCAAACAGTTTCAGTCATGAGAAAAAGGAGCCGAAACATTTATGAATCAATAGAAGTATTAATTGTACAGTAGTGGCTATGGGGTGGAGTGAGTGCAGTATTATGATTATTGAGAGATTTTTAATGTGAGTTAGTGTGGTGTGGTTCCTCTCCTCCACAGAGTGTCATTGTGTCGTATCACATCCTCCAACTCAGCACCTGCAGTCGCTCCCAGCTGCAGCAGTGCAGTCTCTCTACAATCTGACTGAGGGAGGTTTTTGTACGACTCTATAACACTGTGTGAACACATCTTTACTACTGATGTAATGGTAACTCTGACAGTAGTAATCTGCTACATCTTCAGTCTGGACTCCACTGATGGTCAGAGTGAAATCAGATCCAGATCCACTGCCACTGAAACGAGCTGGAAAACCTGACTGTAGCTGATTGGCATATTTAATCAGGAGTTTAGGAGCTTCTCCAGGTTTCTGCTGATACCAGAATAAGTAGTGGCCGTTTGAGCTGTAATAATGCACTGCCTGACTGGTTCTACAGTTGATGGTGACTGTTTCTCCTGGACGAGCAGATTTCACTGCAGGAGTCTGAGTTACTGTGACTTGACCTCTGCACTCTATAAAAATATATTGACCATTAAAGGTAAACATTATAATACATAAAAACGTGTATTTGTATGAAGAGATGATTGTAGAGATAAAATCTAAAGCAGTGTCTGACCTTGAGTCCAGAGGATCAGTGTCCAGATGAAGACAGGGATCAAAGTCATGGTAGCTGTGGGTGAAGTTGCTGTAGCAGCAGCTCTCAGTCATGAAGTGTTAAAGTCACAGCGCTATAAACACTCCCAGAGCACTGAAGCATGAGCTGCTAATGCAAAGTGGAACCTCTCTTTATGGAAATGTGTGTGTGTATGTGTGTGTGTGTGTGTGTGTGTGTGTGTGTGTGTGTGTGGTCACTGTAGTGTAACAGAAGTTTTTGTACGACGGTTTCAATAGAATGTATCACTGTGATACACTTTCGGTGGAGGAACCAAACTCATCATTGGTAAGTCACTTTTACTTCTTTTAGGAGTCTAAAAGTAAGGAAAAATAACTTCCGCTCATCATTTACATGAGTTAAATAAAAAAAATTGGTGTATAGTTATCAGTAATCTATTCATAAGTAATTCTTTACTGTAAAATAGTAAAATAATAAATGAGTGATTAATGAAAATATAATAAATACTCTGTGTGTTGGTGAGTTTAAACCTGGTCACTGGTTCATATCTGAAGTTTAGTGTAAATTGTTCTAAAGTCTCTGTGCTGATGTAAAATACAGACGAATGCTGCTGTGTGTTTGTGTTAAACAATGAACATTTGTGTAATCAGATCCATTTACTACTATCACACAGGGAGCACTTTATATTACACATCAGTAAGAAGTGTTAACACAGAATAAAGCTGATCAAAGTCTGAGTCGCTCCACAATATAACCAGTAACTAGTAAATCTTCTCCTGCTGAGTAGTTCTACTGAACTGCAGTCATGTGAATAAGCAGTAATGAGTAAATGTTGTGTAAGTGTGTGTAAATGTGTGTTTATTGTGTGTTTGTCTTCTCCAGCCGGTCCCACGGTGAAGCCCTCCGTGTCTCTGCTCCCTCCCTCCTCTCTGCAGCTGTCTGAGGGATCCGCCTCGCTGCTCTGCCTGCTGTCTGCCTACTCTCCACAGGGGGCGCTGGTGAGCTGGAGAGTGGACGGCTCAGAGGTGAAGGACCAGGTTCTGACCAGCGCAGAAGAACAGAAGAAGGACGGTTACACACGCAGCAGCACCCTGACCCTCAGCAAAGCAGTCTGGGAAAAGGGGGAGGAGTTTGTCTGTACTGTCTCCCATGCTGGTGTCAATCATCCGGTCACGTTCACAAAGAGCCAGTGTGAAGACTAACAGCTCCAAGATAGAATTTAACACTGAGCTGCTTACACATCCATCTACAATAGAGTTTCAGTTCTACACAATGCTGACATTTCTGTCTTTACTCTCTTCACTGTCCTGTTGCTCTTCCTGTAGTTTTGCTCTGCTGAAATAAAGCTTCATTTTGGACATTGTGTCTTCTTTTATTCCAGTTAATAGTCATTATCAGTGTGATGAGAGAGTGTGTTTAGCTGTAGATTCAGTGCTGTGTGTTGTGCTTCAGTGAGTTTGGCTGAAGAAACTTGAACATCTGGTGAAAGTGCTGCTCTATTCTGGGAGAAAGAGGATCACTCAGCCGTCTTCATGTGAATCTCACTTCCTCTACACTGCTCTCTGACTTACTGCTTAACACTGACTCTGTGTGTTTAGCTGGGTGTGGAGCAGGAAGCTGCTTTCTTCTCTTTCTTTACTGCAGGGTTTATGCTTGAGTGAACTGACAGGTAAAGACTTATTTTATATTAATAAGATGGAGGAGTTCAGATCCTCATCCATTCCTACAAGGTAGGAGTGTAGGATGAATGAATCAGTGCATAACAGGACACACTTATGAAGCTGGTCACACCCTTCAGATTAAATTTAGAAAATATAGTGACATTTCCACATGGATGTGGTGAGGGAGGACATGCAGGAGGTTGGAGTGAAAAAGTAAGATGTGGTAGACAGAGTCAGATGGAGACAAATGGTCAACTGTGGCGACCCCTAGTGGGAGCAGCTAAAAGAAAAAAAAAGACATTTTTACTGTCTGAAGTAGTCTTAGATGATCTCATCTCATTAAAGTGTTTTATTAATAATGTATGTACGTTGCTGTGCTACCACATTAAACATACATTCACATCAACTACTGCACAGAGATTTTTTAGTAATCTGCCAGAGTTATCAGCTATGACTGGATCACTGTCTGACCCTAGAGAACTCGATCAGGTGACTGAATGCTTAGAGTAAACATTATATTATACTTTAAATAATGTAGCTCCATTTAAAAGAAAAATAATTATAGAGAATAAACTTGCTCCCGCATAAAAACTGTTCAGAAGAAACTGCAATAGAGTGGAATTAGGGAGAGTCGTTAAGATGAAAGGACCAGAGAGAGTAAGGGGGGTTTTAAGGGAGGCTTTCCTGGTGGACCAGCATGAACAATATGAGACAGCCGGTCCCACGGTGAAGCCCTCCGTGTCTCTACACCTGTGTGAGGGATCGGCCTCACTGCTCTGCCTGCTGTCTGCCTACTCTCCACAGGGGGCGCTGGTGAGCTGGACAGTAGATGGCTCAGAGGTGAAGGGTGGGATTCTGACCAGCGCAGAAAAACAGAAGAAGGACGGTTACACGCAGCAGCACCCTCACCCTCAGCAAAGCAGTCTGGGAAAAAGGGGAGGAGTTTGTCTGTACAGTCTCCCATGACGGCGTCAATCATCCAGTCACGTTCAGAAAGAGCCAGTGTGAAGCCTAACAGCTCCAAGATAAAATTTAACACTGAGCTGCTTACACATGCTTACACTGTCACATCTATTGTAGAGTCCACATACAGTAGAGTTTGAGTAGAGTGGGGGTGAGGAGAGTGTCTGGAAGGCTGTTAGTTTTTAAAAGACTGTTTTTTAATTTTTTTTTACTTATTTATTTTTGTTAGTAAAAGTTATTAGCCTCTGAGGCTGGTCAAGAGACACTGTCTCTCTGACATGGAATTACTGTTGGTGTGTGGTGGAGGACGGAGTACAGGTGGAGGAGGTGCTGCTAGCGAGAGAAGGTCAGGTGTGAGAACATCTACTCTGCCTCCCGGATGAATAAAGTGGTGGTGGTGTTTTCAACCAAGACAAACCACGCGAGTACACTGACAAAGTGTACTCCTCTTACAAATATATGTAAGAGGATCGGTGGTTCAAGTTACCCCTCTGTCTACCCCCACGACACGAGTGGTAATATCAAATCTGCGCCCATTTATTAGGGATGAGGCAATTGCAAAGGAGCTCACCCACTTCAAAATATTTATTGTTTAGTGGAAGTTACAAAAAACAATGTGAATATGTAAATAACACCAGACTCATGAAAAGAAATGAAAACATGTAAATAAGTTGAAAATTTTTTCTTTAGTAAAGTATCTTAAAATCTCTCTCTCTCTCTCTCTCTTTGTTAAGCTACATGTACGACCGCCTAAGTTGCCAGTGATCCACACCTTCTTTCTCTGTCCCTACTGTATAGTGAGATGGTAAGAAGGTTGAGATGATAAATCTCAGGATATACAGTAGGAGTTGAAAGAGGAGTCAGGAGGACTGCAGGCTCGCTTAAAGTGGGTTACACTTAAAAAAAGAGGAAATACTAGTTTAAAAAATAAAATGCTAAGATGAGACAGTATAAGATCTGAATGAGAGAAAGGACAGAAGGTAAGTAAATAACACAGTGGCACTGAATAATCTGGAATGGGGTCTGTACCAGAAGGTGGATTGAAGGAACACCAGCCCTTTCTCCAGCTGGTCCGGTGGTGAAATCTTCAAATCTCAAATCCTCAAATCCTCAAATCTTGCTGCTGTTTTAAGGAATGTTTACGTTTACCCACTACCTCAACACCATATTTTATGTTCTGTTATGTCGTGGTTGCGCACTGTCACTTTGT
The DNA here is from genome assembly GCF_024256425.1 of Clarias gariepinus. Classification (NCBI taxonomy): domain Eukaryota; kingdom Metazoa; phylum Chordata; class Actinopteri; order Siluriformes; family Clariidae; genus Clarias; species Clarias gariepinus. The sequence continues at coordinate 11,521,414 of NC_071101.1, forward strand.
TGTTGCTCTTGTTTGCACATTTGCACGTGCACTTTATGTTGTCTGTAAAAATGTTACTTAGCTAGTTAGTTTTTGTTAATTTATGTTGTAATTTATGTTAGATCTCTCTGTCCTGTCTCTGCTAGCCAGTTAACTAGGCCTCTTGGTTAGCTAGTTTAGTGTCTCTGTTAATTTATGTTGTAAGTTTATGTTGCATGTAGCACCTTGGTCCTGGAGGAACGTTGTTTCGTTTCACTGTGTACTAACTGTATATGGTTGTAATGACAATAAAGCCTACTTGAACTTGAACTTGAACTTGAACTTGAACTTGAAGCCCTCCGTTTCTCTGCTCCCTCCCTCCTCTCTGCAGATCTCTGAGGGATCGACCTCACTGTTCTGCCTGCTCTCAGCCTGTTCTCCACAGGGGGCGCTGCTGAGCTGGACGGTGGATGGTGCCGAGGTGAACAAGGAGGTTGTGACCAGCACAGAGGAACAGAAGAATGGCTTCTACAGACGTAGCAGCATGCTGACCCTCAGCAAAGAACGCTGAGAAGAGGCCAAGGTGTTCGGCTGTACCGTCTCCTACCACGACACGACTCAGATCACCTTGTTCCGAAAGAGTCGCTGTGACGCTCACTAGAAATCAAGTGTACACTTTAAAGCATGCTTAGTGGTCTAAAATGGTGTCAGTGGTATAAAAGCTTTAATGTGGTAAGCATGTCCCCTTTTTCAGTTGTGTGTGTATGTGTGTGTGTGTGTGTGTGTATCACTGAGTATAATTGATGTGGTCATGTAGTGATGAGTCAGTTAGCTTCATCAAGCCCAGAGATAACAGACTGCTCTGAGTTAATCATGACTTAACTACTCAGCATATACGTACAGAAATGCTGTGTATAACTTTTATCTAATTTTGAATGTGTTGATGATGCAAAATATCTACCAAATGCAGTAATCTATATTTTATCTTACAAGTGCATCAGGATAACAAAAGAACAAGACCCAGGTAAGACAAACTTATAATAAAACTTCTATAAAGACAGGACAAGAAAAAAGTGATCAGAAGTCATGTATAAAACAGGGCAATCAGCTGGAGAAATCAGATCACATTAAGACAACACCTTAATGCTATGTGATTCCTGACTTGATAAACCATCAAACAGAAGCGAGACTTGGACCACAGCACAAAAAGTAGTATTACACTGTCTCTCAAGTATATTTACATCTACAGCACTGGGCACATCCCCTTATACAGAGTGACTTATAGATCTGGCCATTAAGAATGCACGTTTCGAGAAAAGGGATCCCGCGACTGCTGTGAAAATCCCCTTCATTACATGTAGGGGGTAGCCATGTTTCAGTCTTAAGTAATGTGTGCCTACTGAGCCGAAAATATGTTATGTTATCTCTCTTAGGCGCCCACTGACAGCAAGCGACAGAGCTCATAAACGTGTCGAGCTCAAACTGTAAATACTGATATGTTTTTATTTTTCATTTTCTTCTCTCGTTTAATGATGGTACTTCTTTGACTGCGCTTTCAGTATTATTATTATTTGTAGTAGTAGTAGTAGTAGTGCTCTGAATTTATTATTGTTATTATACTTATTATTATTGTAACAGACGAAGTACAACAAAGAATACAAAAATGTATGATATGTTAGCCTAAAATATTATTGTTTTATTGGGTTTATGTGTACACTAAACAATAAAGAATAAAAATTCTGTCTTTTGCAAAGTGAAAGTGAGTTGCGGGTGCAGCTTTTTGATCAAAAGGCTGATAAACGCGTGCACAGATATGAGCAGATTTATCGCTAAAACTACAGACATGAAATTAAACAAACAAAAATATATGCTACTCGCTGAATACAACGCGACACCACGCAAAATCCCCAGGTTTTGACTGCGCTTTGTCTATCCATAAGTAGTTGTACACTAAAAAATGCTGGGTTTCTGTCAACACGTCGTTTGGTTGTTTATGCTGGGTCAGAATTCTGTGTTATTTCGGGTACTTTAATCACACTGAGTTGCTTTTGCTATGAATACCAATAATAGTGCTGTATGATTAAACTCAATGCAAAAAACGGAAAAAGAAATGTCTCCATTTCCTCCCTTTTGTTCCGGTGTTTATGCAGTAAAACCATGGGTGAACACGATGATTTATGAAAATTAATTTAAACCCGAATATATTATGTGTGTGTGTGTGTCTGTGTGGCATTTTAATTCAAATCCATACTTAGTGCTTGGTGCATGGGCGTCAACTCGCACGTTCTGTTATATAGCATTCTCATTCATATTGCCGTTGTTTTAGAGCCCTTTACTAAAGCATTGCTAGTTAGTAAGTAAGTAAGCAAGAAATAAAAGATTAATTAATAAAAATAGCTTTAAATGGTACTTCAGCATAGTAAAAGTACCCTAGCATGCGTTTTAAATATATATATATATATACGTCCTCTGACTTTTAACTGTTTTTACTTTCAGTAAACTTAATGTGTAAATATTTGTATGAACACTAAAAGAGTCAACACCATAAGACATAAAATAAAAATGTTTCAAAATGTGTCCCTGAATGAAGGGAGGCTTAAAATCAAAAGTACCAGTCAGTATCTGGTGTGGCCACCAGCTGCTTGAAGTACTGCAGTGCATCTCCTCCTCATGGACTGCCTATTGCGGACAGTCTGAGCACTGATGGAGGGATTGTGTGTTCCTGGTGTGACTCGGGCAGTTGTTGTGGCCATCCTGTACCTGTCACGCAGCTGTGATATTCAATTCAATTCAATTCCTCATGCCTTCCTGCAGCATGCCTAATGCACGTTCACGCAGATGAGCAGGGACCCTGGGCATCTTTCTTTGGGTGTTTTTCACAGTCGGTAGACAAGTCTCTTTAGTGTCCTGCGTTTTTAGAACTGTGACCTTAAATGCCTACTTTCTGTAAGCTGTTAAGGTCTTAACGACCATTCCACAGGTGCATGTTAGTTAATTGATTATGGTTAATTTACCATGCATGGAAAACATTGTTTAAACCCTTTACAATGAAGATCTGTAAAGTTATTTGGATTTTTACAACATTATTGTTGAAATACACAGTCCTGAAAAAGGGACGTCTCTTTTTTTGCTGAGTATATATATATATATATATATATATATATATATATATATATATATATACACATACACACACATACATATACATATATATACATATACACACATACACATACATATACATATATATATATATATATATATATATATATATACACATACACATATATATATATATATATATATATATATATATATATATATATATATATATATATATATATACACAGTGGCTTGCAAAAGTATTCGGCTCCCTGGAACTTTTCCACATTTTGTCACATTACAACCACAAACATGGATCACGAAATGGAATTCCACGTGAAAGACCAATACAAAGTGGTGTACACTTGAGAAGTGGAACGAAAATCATACATGATTCCAAACATTTTTTACAAATAAATAACTGCAAAGTGGGGTGTGCGTAATTATTCAGCCTCCTGAGTCAATACTTTGTAGAACCACCTTTTGCTACAATTACAGCTGCCAGTCTTTTAGGGTATGTCTCTACCAGCTTTGCACATCTAGAGACTGAAATCCTTGCCCATTCTTCTTTGCAAAACAACTCTAGCTCAGTCAGATAAGATGGACAGCGTTTGTGAACAGCAGTTTTCAGATCTTGCCACAGATTCTTGATTGGATTTAGATCTGGACTTTGACTGGGCCATTCTAACACATGGATATGTTTTGCTTTAAACCATACCATTGTTGCCCTGGCTTTATGTTTTGGGTCGTTGTCCTGCTGGAAGGTGAACCTCCACCCCAGTCTCAAGTCTTTTGCAGACTTTAGTCCACAGTCACCATGGGCCTCTTGGCTGCATTTCTGATCAGCGCACTCCTTGTTCGGCCTGTAAGTTTAGGTGGACGGCCTTGTCTTGGTAGGTTTACAGTTGTGCCATACTCCTTACATTTCTGAATGATCACTTGAACAGTGCTCCGTTGGATGTTCAAGGCTTTGGAAATCTTTTTGTAGCCTAAGCCTGCTTTAAATTTCTCAATAACTTTATCCCTGACCTGTCTGGTGTGTTCTTTGGACTTCATGGTGTTGTTGCTCCCTATATTCTCTTAGACAACCTCTGAGGCCGTCACAGAGCAGCTGTACTGACATTAGATTACACACAGGTGCACTCTATTTAGTCATTAGCACTCATCAGGTAATGTCTATGGGCAACTGACTGCACTCAGACCAAAGGGGGCTGAATAATTACGCACACCCCACTTTGCAGTTATTTATTTGTATAAAATGTTTGGAATCATGTATGATTTTCGTTCCACTTCTCAAGTGTACACCACTTTGTATTGGTCTTTCACGTGGAATTTCAATAAAATTGATTCATGTTTGTGGTTGTAATGTGACAAAATGTGGAACAGTTCAAGGGGGCCGAATACTTTTGCAAGCCACTGTATATATATATATATATATATATATATATATATCTGTGCATAACACTTTTATTTATCAGACTATTCAGCATAATACGACTGTCCATACAGTAAATAAAAAGAAAAGTATCTAATCTAAATACAATTAAGGCAGAGACCTCCGCTCTGTCTTGTTAATTCATCTAACCCCCCCCCCCCCCCCCCCCCCCTACAGTATTTGCCAACAGCGCACACAGTTTGATAAATTCACACCAGTGGTGGCTGCTCTATGATTACAAGGGAAGCTCTGCTTCCTCTACTATGTCAAAAAATAAATGCTGATATATGCAATGTCATATTTATATTGGTTTTAATGGAAGTGCACTAGAACGCGTTCAACTTAGAATCAGGTATTTATTGTAGATTGTTTGATGCGATTTTCTTTTCATACATTTCCGTGCAGCTCTGCACGTTAAGCCCTCCTAAAGCCCAGCTTCACTCGTGCTCTATGGGCAAGCACAAAGGAGCTTTTTTTGCTGCAGAAAAGCGAGACAGTTGCACTCTGTATTGTTTGCTGGTGATATAAACCATTTCTGTTTGTACAAATCATTCTATAAATAATAAAAAAAACATATTATAGCGTTCTTGACTTTGCTCCTTGTTTCAGCATTGTAAAGTTAGTTTGTTCATATAATTAAAGTAGCTCGTGGAAAGGAAAACTAGCCAGCTAGCAAGCTATGCATAATGGCAGACACAGACGGTGCTAATATTGTTGACCTGCTTTTGGCAAAACCATTTAGTATTCTCTCTTTTAAGGAGAGACTCAGAATTAAACGGCAGGGCAGACCATTGCCCAAGATTGATCTGGTGCAAAAATCAGGAAAAAATAACAGGTCTTTTAAGCTTTCCTGGTATGACAAGGTGAACTGGCTGACTGGAAGTGCTGTGACAAAGAAAATGTACTGTTGGCCATGCCTCTTGACTAAACCTTTTCAGGGAATGGGATGTGTTTGGTCAAACATGGGTTTTGGGGATCTGGGTAACTTTGACAGGGCATACAAAAGGCATGAAAAGTGCAAAGAACATGTGAGTTCATGTGCAAGGTTAAGTTGTCTGGGCAGGGTCAGGTTTGAACATGCAGTCAATGAAGGTCTTCGCATTCAGGTGGCAAAACATAATAAAACAGTAAAAAAAAAAAAAAAAAACAGGGCCTTCCTAAACTGTCTAATTGATGTGACTTCCTTGCTTGACCGTCAGGAGCTGGCATTCAGGGGGCATGATCAGAGTAGTGAATCAGCAAATAAGGGGAATTACAGGGAATTTACAGAAACATTAGCTAAATATGACTCTGTTTTGACCACACAATTTCAGTCATTAGCTGTGTTTTCTGGGATGTCTCACTCAATCCAAAATGACTTAATCTCTGCTCTCGCAGCCACTGTTTCTGATCATATAAAAGGTGAAATTTAGACTGCTCCTTTTTTTTGCATGGCAGATGGATGAAGCAACTGACATATCTTGCCATGCCCAACTATCTGTCATTGTTAGATATGTGGATAGTGCAGGTAAAATTCAAGAGTGCTTCATTGGATTTTTAGATGGGTCAGGGGGTCGAGATGCTCAGGCTGTGTTTGAAGTTTTAAACGAGAACATGCAGGGCTACAGTTTTAGAGAAAAACTTGTGGCACAAACCTACGATGGGGCTGCTGTCTTTGCTTCATCTCTCAATGGCCTACAGGCCAAAGTTAAAGTAATAGCCCCTAGTGCAGTGTTTGTGCATTGCTATGCACACAGACTGAACCTGGTGTTGTCCCAGGGTGCTAAATGCTTGCCTGAGTCAAAAATATTTTTTGCATCTCTCTCTGGGTTCACCACAAGTCCACAAAAAGGATGTCTTTTTTTGAGTCTGCAGGGTCTTCTAGATTGCCCAGAAACGCTCCTATTAGATGGAATTTCACATTACGGATAGTGAGCACTGTGGAAAACAATTATGATGGCTTCCAGCAGACTTTTGACAAGATTACCCAGGATGAGAGCATGGATGATGACACATTAGATGCTGCCAAAGGCTTCATAATGAAACTGGAGGATTTTGAATTTGTGTTCATGTTGTACACATATGAACAAATATTCTCTAAGAAAGATGTTGTCTTTGATATTCTCCAGCAAAGGGCTATGGATGTTCTTTACTGCAAAAAAAGAATTGGGTCTCTCCTTGCTTTTGTCAAGGAGAAGAGGTCAGGGGAGGCTTATCAAGCAGTTTATTCAAAAGCAGCAAATCTCACATCAGACCCTCGAGATGAACCTATTAGAAAGCGCCGTCTGTCAGAATTAAAGGATCCCCAGGACCGCTACAGAAATTTGTACATGGCCATCCTAGACAATCTAATGAAGCAGATTTCTCAGCGTTTTTCAAATTTGGAAAGCATGAGCTTCTTAGAATTAGTCAATACAGGGAAATTTGATGAAATGAGACAAGTGTTTCCAGAGGAGGCATTTGAAAGTGTGCTGAAAAGTTATGTCCATTTCTTTCACTCAGGAAGACTGAGATCTGAACTTCAAGTACTATATTCCGATCATGACTTACAGGGGAGCAGGGGTAAGCTGTGTGATTTCTTGGTGTTTTTTAAAGACATGGAGTTGGATAGGCAATTCCTCAGCTATACAAGCTGTTGTCGTTAGTGGCAACAATTGCCGCTACATCAGCAGGTGTCGAGAGGAGCTTCTGTTTAAAACGGATAATATTATAATATATATTATTTATAATAAGATAATTAATTAAATAATAAAATTATTTCAAGTAAGGACTTCATCTAATACCCAGACCACCCAAGTTTCTCTAATTATTAATAAATATATTGTGTATATTTAACTTCATTAAGCCGTTTAAGTTATATGAAAAATAACGTGCCTACAGTACCAGCCCACTATTATTTTCTGTTCAAATTTAAAGATGCCTGCGCGTGTGTGCAAAAAGACGAAGTACAACAAAGAATACAAAAGCGAATAATCTTTAATAAAGTTAGCCTAATACAATATGGTTTTCAATGCTGGAGCAAACATGATTTTGTGTCTATTCGCTGAATACAACGCGACAGCGTGCTCCGAGGTGAACACCCACAGAACCCCAGTTACTGTAATCCCTCTTCTCACCTTTTATTCATGATAGGTGTGAAGTTATCAAACTGGTTTCACTGATGGGGGAATTCGCAGAATTGAGAGGTTTAAAACGAATTAACAAGACCGAGCAGACGTCTCTGCCTAAAATGTATTTCGCCAGCAAATCATAAACATAAAATAAACATAAATAGAAATAAAATGTATAATGGTACCAAGTAAATCAGACTTTATAGTTGGATTTAATACCAATGTGTAATTCATAAATGTACTAAATAAATTCCGATTTTGTAAAGTAACGAAACCTGTTTCCTTTCTAGACCTTTTGTCACTGTAAACCCTAATTAAGTGATTAAACATATTTAGTACTGTTAACTTAAATAATTGCAATTAGTTCAAATTAATAGACCTTGATGTGTATTTAGAACTTTTTGGTATTTATGAGTTTGTAGAAATGACACTTTTCAAGTTAACTGAACAAATTTGATATTGTTAGTGTCTGTAAGTACTGCCATGCGAAAGGCCCAGGTTTGATTCCCAAGTGCTGGTCCCAAACCCAGTTAAAATTAAATAGTATGAGTTTGGCTACTCAATAATGCAAGTAAAAAACGATTCATATAAATGAGTACAACAAACTCAAAAACTCATAGTTCCGTGTACTCAAAACTGGAAACATCATTAATTAAAAAAATTGATGTAACTGATTACCCCAAATTTTTTGAGTTTTGCCAACTTATTCATGTTTACAGTGCATTAAACATTTTCTAAAATTCATTTAAAACCGTCGTGGTTAAACCCGCGACTCGCACTTTCACTTCATGTTTATGTTTAAGTTTAATAAAATAAACACAACATAATATATATATATATATATATATATATATATATATATGTTATGATATAATCTGAAATCCTTTATTTTTTGGGTCATAAATGCAGTGTTCAGTTACATTCCAGTGTGTCCACCCTGATTTTTAACCATGACTGGAAGGACTTCAAACAACCTATTTATGTATTTATTACATGCCTCTTCTGTAAGTATCTCAAACCAGAATTTATTCATGGCAGCAAATAAATCGAATTTTGTAGTCAGTTTTGTAACAATGTGATTATTTGACTCATGTTGTAGCACGGACCTTTTCAGTATGTAGCACTGCTGAGGAAAGAATGCTGTTCAGTAAACAGAGAGTTACAAACATAATGGAAGTGGTCTGAGTTATTTAGATATTCACTCTAGAGAATGAACAGGAGTAAAACATGGTGGCAGCGGCAAGATTTTTTTTACAAGTCTTGTTTTAGTGCTTAGCCGTGCTACGCGAAGTTCGCCGCGGGAAAAAAAATAACGTGCTAGTGAAGATACGAATCCTGACGCGCTGATACGACAGGATGGATGGCACACTTGGACTAAAACCACCGCCGACATTGATTCAAGCAATCTGGCAAAGACTTGGTAGGCGTGGAAAGAGAAATTTCAGCTGTATCTGGATCTGACCTTGGCAGTGGCGTCGGAAGGCATGAAAGTGAAACTTTTCTACTACCTTGTAGGAGAAACTGGTAGAGAGTTATGTGAAACCTTACTGGGCTCATCAATGGAGGGCAGGACAGTAAATTTATTAATAGAAGCTTTTGATCAACACTGCAACCCAAAATTAACTGAAACCGTTGAGAGATATTGTTTCTTTATGAGAAGTCAAGGAACTGATAAAGGATTCGACAAGTATGTGACTGAACTGAAAATGCTTGCTAGCACATATAATTTTGGTAACATAAAAGATTCTCTAATATGTGACAGGATTGTGTGCGGCACGAATAGTCCAAATCTAAGAGAGAGCCATCTAAAATTGAGAAATCCATGTAACAAAAAGCTGTACAGACTGGAATTTATGGTCATTGATGCACACTCTGCAGTACCGTTACTAGGAAGCAGAGCAGTCCAGGGCATGAAGCTGGTTGAAGTACAATCTGAGAATATCCTGGTGGTGGATATTGTTATGGCAAGAACAAACAGAGATGACACAGTCGGACAATGGACAATAAAACAAATAACAAGAGAATTCATAGCCGTTTTCACAGGAGAAGGCTGTCTGTCAGGTGGAGCCAGTGAAACTACCAAAGTGTAGAGTACCAGTTGCAATGATAGGACCACTAAAGGAGGAGCTGAACAATCTCCATGAACGAGGTATAATCACACCAGTAGAACATAGCACTGACTGGATAAGCAGTCTGATTGTTGTGAAAAAACCCAGCGGCAAGTTAAGAATCTGCATAAATCCTAGACCCTTGAACAAGGCTTTAAAAAGGAGCCATTTCCCCCTGCCCACAATTGAGGACATTTTACCTGAGCTGTCAAAAACAAAAGTATTATGGTCTGCGATGTAAAGAACGGTTTCTGGCATGTCCAATTGGACAACCCATCGAGTTCTCACCCTATGGGAGATACGGGTGGTTGAGAATGCCTATGGGAATAACCTGAGGTCTTCCAGAGAATGCTGAACCAGGCATTAGAAGGATTTCAAGGTGTACACATAATCGAAGATGATGTGGTGATAACAGAGGAAGGTGAAACACTGGAGATGGCGAGCAAGGACCACAATGAAAAACTGAGATTGCTCTTAGACAGATGCCGAGAGAGAAACATTAAGCTGAATGTCGAAAAATTCAGACTCAGACAAAGTGAAGATACATTGGACATTTGCTCACGTCGGAAGGCCTAAAAATGGTTCCAGAGAAAGTACGGGCCATGGAAAATGCCAAGACCAACTGATGTGAAAGGTGTACAGAGAATTCTGGGCATGGTAAATTATCTTTTCAAGTTTTGCAGACACCTTTCTGATCACTGTGAAGTTCTTAGACAGCTGACACACAAGGACAGTTTGTGGGACTGGTCTGGAGTTCACAAACAAGCCTTCAAGAACATAAAAGACCTCATAACCAAGCCACCGTTGCTGCGCTACTACAGCCTCAAGTAACAACTAGTTCTACAGTGTGATGCCTCGGAAACAGGCCTTGGTGCAGCATTATTGCAGAGTGGAGAACCTGTTGCTTTTGGAAGCCATGCACTGTCACTGACTGAACGGGGTTATGCCCAAATAGAAAAAGAGTGCCTAGCCATAGTGTATGGCATGGAGAAATTTCATCAGTAAACATATGGACGAAAAGTGATCATACAGTCTGATTATAAACCTCTTGAGAGTATTGTCCAGAAGCTACTGCTGCATGCACCCAAAAGACTTCAAAGGATGCTAAAGAGATTACAGAAATATGATTTCATCATAACATATGTTCCTGAAAAGGAAAAGCTGTTGGCAGATGCACTAAGCCGAGCGTATCTGGAGGACACTGCACAGGAAGGATCGGTGGAAAAAGAGATCAAAAACGTGAACATGATTCAGTACCTCCCAATATCTGAAGAGAAAATAAATGTAATCAGAAGTGAAACAGCAAAAGAGGACACACTTCAGACACTAATAAAGACATTAAGAGAGGGATGGCCAACAAACAAAAGAGATATACCAAGTAAAATAGATCACTACTACTTAATCCAGGATGAACTGTCAATACAGGATGATATTGTGTTCAAAGGAGAAAGAGTTGTGATGCCAGATGCTCTCAGAAGTGACATGATACAACAAGTTCACTCAGCACACCTTGGTATTGAAGGATTTTGAGGAGAGCAAGGGAATGCCTCTATTGGCCCGGAATGAATGCACAGATAAAGGGATACATTGAGAAGTGTGATCTGTGTAGAACACTGGGAGTAAAACAACAGAAAGAATCACTCTGCCCACATGAATTGCCTAAAAGACAATGGTCTAAAGTGGGCACAGATCTGTGTGTTTTCAATAACCGGGACTATCTGATCACTATGGACTATTTTTCAAATTTCTGGGAGGTGGATTACTTGCAAGACACAAAGTCTTCCACTGTGATTAACAAGTTAAAGGCCCATTTTGCCAGGCAAGATATACCTTACATTGTGTTTTCAGAAAAAGGGCCACAATATACATCAACCGAATAAAGTTGAGCAATGTGTGCAGGACATAAGAAATTGGATGCTAATTAACTTCCTTCTGCTTAATCCAGATAAGACGGAAGTTTTAGTCATAGGGCCGCATACAGCTAGAAGTAAGATTCTAGATCACTCTGTAACTTTAGATGGCCCTTCTGTTCCATCAAGTGCAACAGTAAAAGACCTCGGTGTGATTATAGATTCCAGCCTTTCATTTGAAGCTCATGTAGATAATACTACCAGGATAGCATTCTTTCACCTCAGAAATACTGCCAAGATAAGAAATATATTGTCGCTAAACAATGCAGAAAAACTAGTTCATGCTTTTATCACCTCTAGGTTGGACTATTGTAATGCCCTACTGTCTGGTTGTTCAACTAGGTGCATAAACAAGCTTCTGCTAGTCCAGAATGCAGCAGCGAGAGTCCTCACTAGAACCAGAAGATATGAGCACATCACCCCTATCTTATCTTCACTTCATTGGCTCCCTGTGAAATTTCGCATTGATTTTAAAATACTACTTTTGTCATATAAAGCATTAAATGGTCTCGCACCGCAGTATCTGAGTGAACTGCTAGTGTCTTACGATCCACCACGCCTACTTCGATCAAAGGATGCAGGCTGCTTATCAGTACCGCGTATTATGAAAACTACAGCTGGGGGCAGAGCTTTTTCTTACAAAGCTTAAAAAGTTATGGAATAGTCTTCCAAATAGTGTTCAGGACTCAGACACAGTCTCAGTGTTTAAGTCCAGGCTAAAAACCTATTTATTTAATTAAGCATTTTTATAAATAGATTTGCCTTAGGTAAAGGAGCAGATCTGGGGACTCATGGACGTAGAGTATTATGGTGAACCTCCAGACCTGTCTGACCCATCCTGGTGCCCCGCTTCTGGTTGGAGATCTCATCGCCTGAATGCCTCGTGTGTCTCTTTGGGATGCGTCTCGTGTCTGGGGATGGTTCTCGCTACCTAGAAGATGGTTCTGGCCTCGACTGGTGTTGGCAGCTGTTTTTCTGAGGACTTGACAGTTCGATAGTTCATACAAGTCTACCTGAGTTTTCAAAAACTAACTGGACTCCATATTAACATCAATTAACATCAACTGTTATGCTGAACTTTCTGCCAACTAACACACAGTATGAATACAGATCAATTCCTGCTCTCTGTTTTACCCAGATGAGGATGGGTTCCCTGTTGAGTCTGGTTCCTCTCAAGGTTTCTTCCTACTACCATCCCAGGGAGTTTTTCCTTGCCACTGTCGTCCTCGGCTTGCTCACCAGGGACTATCTGACCATTTTGATTCATACACATTCGAATTCCATACAAACTTAAATAATTCTTTTGATTGTGTAAAGCTGCTTTGGGACAATGCCAATTGTTAAAAGCACTATACAAATAAAATTGAATTGAATTGAATTGAATTTCAACAGTTCAGTAGACGTTGGGAGTTCCAGCATAGAACATTGTCACCTACTCACCCGCAAAGTAATAGGAAGGCAGAGTCTGCTGTAAAAACAGCAAAACGTCTGATGCAGAAAGCCAAGATGGCAGGACAAGATCCATACCTTGCGATATTAGATCACTGAAACCCCCGTCACAGGGTCTAAATGCAAGCCCCGCTCAAAGACTGCTAAGCAGGAGGACACGAACACTACTCCCAACACACAACAATCTGTTGAAGCCAAAAGTAATAGACACAACATACAGTCTGAGACTTAATCAAAGGCGACAAGAAATGTACTACAACAGAACCGCGAAAGACATGACCGCACTGACACCAGGTGAACAAGTAAGAGTACAGCCAACACAGTCACAAAAGTTCTGTCAGAAAGCAACAGTTATAGAACTGGTCAACAAACGGTCATACAAGATTGAACTGGACAGTGGTGGTGTTTTGAGGAGGAACAGAAGGTATCTAAAGCACACTGGCCATCAAGACCTGGTCATGAAACAAGAACAGTGTGCTGAGAACACCAGATCAGAAGACATGAATAAGCACTTATTGTTAATGAAATGATCTCAGATTATTGCCTTGACGTACTGTGCCTCACCGAAACCTGGCTTAAACCAAATTAATATATTGGTCTGAATGAGTCTACTCTGTCAGGATATTTCTATAAGCACAAGCCCCATCTAACTGGTCGCGGTGGTTGTGTCGCCACTATCTACATTGATATACTCAATGTTACTCAGAAAATAAGGCCCAGGTTTAACTCATTAGAAGTGCTCATTATTAATGTTGCACTCAATGAAATACGTAATAAACCCTTGCTATATTTTACCACCATTTTACTGGCCACCGTGTACAGACCCCCAGGGCCATATGTCAATTTTCTTAAAGAATTTGGACATCTGCTATCAGACCTATTGGTTAACTCTGACAAAGTGTTGATAGTAGGAGACTTTAACATTCATGTAGATGATGCTAACGACACTTTAGCACTCGCATTTATGGATTTACTAAATTCCTTTGGGGTTAAACAAAATATAAATGGAGCAACTCAACGCTTTAATCATACACTAGATTTAATTATATCCCATGGTATAAATGTCTCTAATATAGAGATCTTACCTCAAAGTGATGATATCACAGATCATCACCTCCTGATATATACTCTACCCATAGAACATATTAGCTGTTTCTCCCCACGTTATCAATTTGTTAGAAATATGAATCCGACTACTAAAGACAGATTCACAAGTAATCTGCCGGATCTGTCCCAATTTCTTATTAGACCCCTAAATGCAGATGATCTAGATGAAGTCACTGGCAGCATGGGCACTATTTTTACCAGTACATTAGACACTGTTGCTCCCATCAGATTAAAAAAAGTCAGAGATAAAACACTTGCACCATGATACAACAGTCATACACGCGCCCTAAAGAAAGCAACCTGTAACCTCGAGCAAAAATGGAGGAAAACTAAATTAGAAGTTTTTCGAATTGTGTATAAAGACAGTATGTGCAGCTATAGACAGGCTCTAAAAACTGGTAGGACCGAGCATTTTAGCCAACTGATAGCAAGAAACCAAAACAATCCCAGGTTCTTATTTAGTACAGTGGCTCGCCTAACAAAACTTAAGATGCCCGCAGAGAGTGTACCATCACAGTTTAGAAGTCAAGACTTTATGGACTTCTTTAATGAAAAAATCAATAGTATCAGGAAGAAAATAACGGAGGTTTAACCTCTAATAGTATCTCACGATCCAGTTCAGCCTGTAGCTTCACATTTAGATTTTCAGTGCTTTACAGGTATAGGACATGAAGAGCTGTATAAACTTATCACCTCAGCTAAATCAACAACGTGCCTGTTAGACCCAATCCCAACCAGATTTTAAAAAAGAAGTGATGCTTACGGTTGAAGAGCCACTTCTAAACATTATTAATTCTTCATTATATATAGGTCACGTCCCTAAACCTTTCAAGTTGGCAGTTATTTTGCCGCTTCTTAAAAAATCTCATTTGGACGCGAATGAAATAACAACTTACAGACCGATTATAAACCTTCCGTTCATATCAAAATATTAGAAAAAGTAGTATCCGCTCAAATATGCACATTCTTGCAGGAAAACAACATCCTTGAAGAATTTCAGTCACGTTTCAGGCCCCATCATAGTACAGAAACTGCACTAGTTAACTAGATTGCAAACGACTTGTTTTTAGCTTCAGACCAAGGCTGCATCTTAATACTAGTCTTACTTGATCTTAGTGCTGCATTCGACACTATAGATCCTAATATTCTCATAGACATGGTTTAGATCATACCTGTCTGATAGATACCATTTTGTAGATCTGAATGGAGAACCGTCTGGTGTAATGCCAGTGAAATATGGGGTTCCACAAGGGTCAGTTTTAGGACCTCTGCTGTTCTCAATACATGCTTCCCTTGGGTAACATCATTAGAAGACATAGGATCAGTTTCCATTGTTATGCTGATGATACCCAATTATATATCTCAACAAAACCAAACGAAATAACCAAGTTGTCTAGATTAACTGAGTGTGTCCAGGACATAAAAGATTGGATGACCAATAACTTTCTTTTACTAAAATCAGATATGATGGAAATATTACTTATCCACCCAAAAACCAGCAGACAACAGCTTTCACAATTCAGCCTGCGTTTAGAAGGATGTACTGTTACTACCAGCTTGACAGTAAAAGACCTGGGCGTAATATTAGACAGTAACTTGTCCTTTGAAAGGCATACTTCCAGTATCACAAAAACAGCCTTTTTCCATCTTAGAAATATTGCCAAAATTAGGAGCATCTTATCCGTATCTGATGCAGAAAAACTAGTTCATGCATTCATGACCTCCAGACTGGACTATTGTAATGCATTACTAGGTGGTTGTTCTGCATCCTCAATAAACAAGCTTCAGTTAGTCCAAAATGCAGCCGCCAGGGTTCTCACTAGATCAAGAAAATATGATCATATAACCCCAATGTTATCATCCCTTCACTGGCTACCTGTTCAGTTTAGAATTAATTGCAAAATAGTATTACTTACATACAAGGCCTTAAATGGTTTAGCTCCCACATACCTAACCAGTCTTCTGATACGCTACAATCCACCATGCTCCTTAAGATCACAAAACTCCGGACTTCTGGTTCCCAGAATTTCAAAATCTACAAAAGGGGGTAGGGCATTTTCATATTTAGCTCCAAAGATTTGGAATAGCATTCCAGACAGTGTTCGGGGCTCAGACACAGTTTCCCAGTTTAAAAGTAGACTCAAGACGCATCTCTTTAATCTGGCATACGCGTAACTCATCCCATAACTTCATACTTCAGTACATCTATTCTGAATGGCAACTACGCTAATTCTCTCCATCTTTTCTGTATTTTTCTACCCATCCGGAGGCATCTGGAGATTGTGCCAGCATTAGTAGACAAAGGCCAACCCTGCGAGGTTTCTGAGGCATCCAGAGAAGAACCAGCTCCAGCTGGATTCAGCTTTATGATGGTTGGAGCTACGCATGCTGCTCCTGTGCTTCCAGTGACCCAGACCCCATCTGCCCTCTGCACCTACTGACTCCCTGTGCTGAACTGGACTTCATGTTAATTTAAATAACTTCTGTTATATTGAACTTTCACCTGCACAACACACATGATGTTATATCATTTCTATCTGTTATCACCCAGATGAGGATGGGTTCCCTGATTGAGTGTGGTTCCTCTCAAGGTTTCTTCCTATTGCCATCTCAGGGAGTTTTTCCTTGCCAGTGTCACCGTCACCCTTGGCTTGCTCATCAGAGACATTTCATTCATCATTCATTTCATTATTATCTAGACACATTTTTCTCACACATACACACTTCCAAATATTTTCTTTTTTAAAAAAATCTTTCATTTTTGTGAAGCTGCTTTGAGACAATGACCATTGTTAAAAGCGCTATATAAATAAAATTGAAAAAAAAAAATTTTAATATGTTGGCATATTCATAAATCAGGACATTTGCATAGTTAACACTATCAGGTACCCTACTATCAGGAAATTAAGTGAATTTCAAGACTGTTTAAACCGAGGCACTGCCATGTCTTTCCTTGTTTGGTCCCTGTTAAGACATTACAAACCCATGTAAGAAACTTACTATGAATTTCGAAGCACAAATTTGGGCATCTCATTTCATTATTATAAAATGAGAGTAATATGAAGCACAAGTTCAGTATGAAAGAAAACAAAATTTATGTCAATGTCAGAATTGGAAACAATATTGTTTTAGGCTAACTAATTATACACATTTCTTCGTTGTGCTTGGTCCGGCTTTTAGATAAAGTAATTCCATGCGCCATCTGGCGGATATTCAGTAAAGCACAACACAATTATTTAAATTCCCGAATGTTGCTTGCGGGAAGTCGCGGCACGCCGCACGCCGAATTGCGGCATCTCGCAGGAAATATAGACGATAGACGATATGCGAGTGTGGCGGTGTGGTGGGTGTCTTTTCTCTATGTCGGGAAATTTAAACAGAAAATTCCTTTAGACCAACATTAAAAGACTAAATTACCGATTACGCCACCCAGGATTGGTTACCTGGGAAAAGTTTAAGACACGCAGGTTTGAATCTCTCAGTGAGAACACAGGGACATGGATACAAAAATACAAATTTTTTATTTATACAGGAAATTTCCAGATCACTCAATATCAAAATGACCGTTAAAACAGATTAAAACATCCCCCAGCAAAGAAAAGAAATTGGAGCTGGGAGATTAACCATAGAGAGGCAGGCTAGGTACAGGACTACACTCCTTCACGACAATAAATAACCAACCTCACACTAGTGAAAATGTAGTACCACTCCACACTTGGTAAACAAGCACACCACTCTATAAGCAGATAGCCTGCCTTCTCTCCATTCCCAGCTCCTAAAAGAAAAAAACAAATTTAATTACAAAACAAAAAGACAAATACAGCTGCAAAGCAACCTCCAAACTTGGAGGACAAATAAAACTGAAGCGTTAGTTAGTGAAGTACATGCAATGGCAGACAACACCAAGCAAAGCAGCACAAAACAAAATATAGAAATAAGCCAGCCAAAGGCAGCAGCACAAGCAAAGCAAAGAGCTGTTAAAGAAGCAAAACAGAAAAAGAAAACAAAAATAGCTGTCACAAGGACAAAAACAAAATAAACCAAAACAATCCACTGAAGCAAAACAGCAGTGCTGAAGCTGCAAGCCAAGTTGTAAGCGACAAAGCCAATAACAGGTGAGAAAAGCACGCTTGCCAGCTGATCAATTTACCTAAAATGTAAAAGGAACATTAAAGTGAAGATACAGCACATACCTGTGTGGCGGGCGCCAACGAAAATAAATCCTACCTACCACGCGATGCAGACCACATCCATCTGGCGGCCACTCCTTCAACAGATCGAAAACATAGGACAGATATACAGGTCACATCATATGCCTAAGGATCTTAAGCCTACTATACAAAGAGTAAAATAAATCGGCATACCAACGATACGGTAGCATTCGTCTCCTGCAGTACAAGCGCACAAATTGCACCGCTCTTTTAGAAAGGTTAAATATACCTAGACGGCAATACGCTGCTCCTTCACTGCCTCGGACACAATAAATATCCGAAAAATCGCCGGCTTTCCAAAAGAAAATCACTATTAGCAAGATGCTAACATTGACAAATAGCCGAAAATCCAGCATGCCAAACATACCTCCCGTACACCGGAACTAGACGACACACTTCCGGAAGCGCCACCTGGGGGTGAATTAGCGCCACACCTGGTTGATCTTGCTGCACCCTTTTATACTCTCCTAAACTACACCCAATAATTAATCTCAGGTGCATAGCTGGAAACCTGGAAGGAAGTACGAAGCTCCGTCTCACCACAATCTACCCTCCCCCTTTTTCATCATCGGCCCGATGATGAACTCCCACTGTCAAACCTATGTCCAAGGTCGAAAAATAGTAGTTACAGAATTAGACACCAGGTGGCTCAAGGATAAACCACCTACTGCATGGGGAAGATGATGGGGGTTCGAATGTCGCCCAGCTGTTACTCGCCCAGTACGTCGTAATAAATTCTCGCTCCCTCCAGATTCCTGTGCTGGCACCAAATGAGATGTAGATCTTTGAGACAGTTCTATCGGGACATCAGCTACCAAATTACTAGGTTCAGTAGGCCTAGGCAACACATTTACTGCTCGAAGGCAATTGGGCAAAGACGCATCCGGCGCATCTAGGTGAACCCTAACCCCAACCCTTCCTCAGGGATTACACCCACCGAATCTAGCTCTTCCTCCGGGGACACCCCAGACAGCTCCACAAGTTCCTCCGTAGGCACCCCCTCGGGGGAATCCCTTCGGATGCGGCTTTTAAGCAATGACCGGTGCACCGTTTTAACCTTGCCCAAGTCATCCACTGGAGCAATCGAATAAACTGCACCCCCTCCAGATGGCGCCCGTACCACTTGGTACACAACTGGGCTCCAAAGATCCTGAATCTTATGACGACCCCTACCACTATAATCCCTAAGGTACACCAATTGGCCTTCTATCAGAGGCACCTCCTGTACCTGCTGGTCATGTTTTAACTTCCGTCTCTCAGCCATAATCTTTAACCGGTCTCGTGCCCCATCAAATGCCACCTGTAACCTGTTCTGGTGCTCCAATACCCACTCATTCACACTACCTGGGGTCAGCTCTGATACTAGTCCCAACAAGAAATCAACAGGCAGTCGCGGTTCCTGACCGAACATTAAAAAAATGGGGTGACTCACCCGTGGATTGATGGGGAGTGGTGTTATAACAAAAGAGGACCTGCGGCAAACATGCTACCCAGTCTCTCTTCCGAGAAGCAGGCAACGCCCGCAGTAGATTGTGCAGAGTGCGGTTAAAGCGCTCACACTGGCCGTTCCCAGTCGGGTGGTACGGTGTGGTGCGAGACTTTTGTACCATATACAGGTCACAAAGCTGCTGGATTAATACCGATTCGAAATTCCGCCCCTGATCCGAATGGAGACGACTTGGTACACCGAACTTATAAAACCACTCTGTGATCAAGACTTGCGCCACGGTAGCAGCCCGCTGGTCACGTGTCGGCACAGCAAGGGTATATTTACTAAAAACATCAGTCATTACCAGCACATTCTCAAACCCTGAACTAGAAGGCTCCAACAACGTGAAGTCAACAGCCAGAATTTCATTTGGCCTAGAGGCCAACAGATGGCCCATAAAACTTTTAACCAAGGGCCGTGTATCTTTGCTAGACTGGCACCGCTCACACTCCTGACAACAACCTGCAATATCAGCTGACATACCTGGCCAATAACACCGCTGGCGCACCAACTCTGCAGTGCGCTCTACACCCTGATGTCCGTGTTCCTGGTGCAGTTGAGAAAGAATCTCAGATTTTAATACCACAGGCAATAGTAACTGTAGAGCTTCCTCCCCCCCATTGGGAGAATAAACTCTACGATAAAGTACACCATCCTGCTCTACCAACCGTTCCCATTGACGCAACAAAGTCAGGGCCCTAGTGGACATCTGCTGCCGCTCCTCTGGCCTAGGACGAGCCTTACGCCTCCAAAAGGGCAAAACCTCAGATATAATGGGATCTGCCTCCTGCAAAAACCCCACATCACCTAATGAGTAACCAGGGAAAGTGGTAATCATTGCCTGCTTTGCCTCCACTGATACTGCTTCCAAAACCTGCTGCAGTGGCTTGGGCACCTCGCTCCCTGGAAGTAATCCACCCAGCACCCCACTCTCCGGAGTGTTCTGTCGAGAAAGAGCATCCGCATTTTTATTACTTTTCCCAGACCGATAACGAATGTCAAAGTCAAACACAGCAAGCTGAGCAGCCCACCGCTGTTCTGTAGCCCCAAGCTTTGCTGTAAACAGATGACTAAGAGGATTATTATCAGTGAACACCACACATCGACTTCCCAAAAGGTACTCCCTAAACTTTTCAGTCATCGCCCACTTTAGCGCCAAAAACTCCAATTTCATAGAGCTGTAATTTGACAAATTACGCTCGGTAGGTCTCAAACCACGGCTGGCGTACGCAACAGGTCTGACCTTACCTCCTTGTTCCTGAGAAAGGACTGCTCCCAGTCCCCCATAGCTGGCATCCACTTCCAAAATAAATGGAATAGAAAAATCCGCATACGCCAATACCGGAGCGGTGGTAAGCCTTACCTTCAACTCCTCAAAGCTTGTTTGACACTGCTCACTCCAGGCCTCCACAAATTTCAACCCTGCACGTTTCTTCGGCAGGACCTTAGTTCCGGAGAAGTCGGCTACCATCCTATGCAGAGGGGCTGCAATTTTAGCAAATCCCTCTACAAACCGCCGATAGTAACTGGCAAACCCCAAAAAGGAACGCAACTCCGTAGCGTTAGATGGACGACGCCATTGTGATACCACCTGAACCTTACCTGGGTCAGTTGCCACTCCCTTAGCAGAGATCACATGGCCCAAATACTTTACCTGAGACTGCAAGAAAACACACTTCTCTAGCTTAGCTTTAAGACCCTCCCTTTCCAATCGGCGCAACACTACCTCCAGACGCTCTAGGTGCTGTTCAACAGAAGAAGAAAACACAATTATATCATCCAAGTACAACAGGAGTGATTGACACTTCTGGTCTCCAAACAGACGTTCCATTAACCTCTGAAATGTACTGGGAGCATTACAAAGCCCAAATCGCATCCGATTCCACTCGAACAGCCCAAATGGGGTGCAAAAAGCAGTCTTATGTCGGTCCTCCTCAGCAACGGGAACTTGATTGTAGCCACTAGCCAAATCCAGTGTAGAAAACCAACGAGCACCAGTCAACATATCCAATGACTCCTCAATGCGCGGCAATGGAAACGCATCCTTCCTAGTTTTGGAGTTTAACTGACGATAGTCCACACACATGCGCAGACTACCATCCTTCTTTTTGACAAGCACTATTGGGGAAGCATATGGGCTACAACTATCCCTAATGACCTGGGTCTCGAGTAACTGATTAATATGTGCCCTTACCACCTCATACTCAGAGGGAGGAATACGCCGATACCGTTGTCGAATGGGGGTGTCATCAAGAAGAGGAATATTATGAGAGAGCAAATCAGTACAGCCAACATCGCCTTCAAACGCAGAAAATACCGATTGGTAGTTTAGTAGCAACGTCCTAACCTTACTCTGCTCATCACTTGACAGACCTGCCAAATCTAAAGCCTCAATCTGCTTTTGCACAGATGAGATCTCCACTTGAGAGTTAATGGAGCAAACAGTCCCGGGGCATGGCCTGACCTCCGAAACACCTGGAGGCAAGCTAATCACATGCACGCTCGACAATGTGCCAATCATCCGCCGAGGAAATAAAAGAGCCTCAGTAGTACCTACATTGATAACTGGTATGTACACAGTTCCCCTACTCACCGTAACCAAAGCTGGAGAAATCATCAGCCCCACGGGGAGCCCAACGTCAGGGGGCTCAAGAAATGCAACCTTCCCAGAGAAGGAGTCCGAACAAGTGGCCGCCACCAACTTCATTACACCCCCAGGAATGCGAGTGGCTCGAGGGCCACGCACCTTCACCTTGCCTACACTCTCACCAGGAGGCTGAACACTTACCTGGTGACAATACTGCAATGCTTGGAACACAGCTTTAGGAGAACTAGACACAGGTGAAGAATGAAATAAGGAAAGTCCATACTGTCCAAAAAGCTCCTGGTAGCATCGGCTCAACACATTCATGCCCAAAACACCCGGGGCCTGAGCACACACACCACCAGGAGGATCCCGAACCACCAATATACCGCATTTCGGAACCATTTTACCACACAGTTCAACATCCAATTCGATATAACCCAAATAGGGAATAGACAATCCATTGGCCGCCTTAAGCTGTAGCCAATGACAAGACCGAAGATGCTCCTGGCCCCATGGCTCAAAGTATTCCCGGAAACAACTTTCAGTAATGGTGGACACCATGGACCCGGTATCCACTAAACATGAAACAGACACACCACTTATTGACACAGCCAAATATGGGCATGATGACATTAAAGTCGACACGGGGCCAACACTGCCCAAAAGGTCTGAGCCGCCATTTTCCCCAACCGAATTGTGACTCAGCAATTCGGCGGGAATCAGTTTTCCGACAATGAACCGGAACGAGACTGTCTACTATTCCCCACCTCATGTGTAGTAGTTGAAGGTCGTAAAGAAGAGGGAGAACCGCGCTCATAATTGCACTCTCTAGCAAAATGGCCAGGTTTCTGACACTTCCTGCATATCACTGAGGTACTACGAAAGGGGCGGGTCCGGAGAGACTGATCCTGTAATTTGGTTACACTTTGGGTAAGCTGAGCTAACTGTTGCTGCTGTAGTTTGAACATCTCCCTGAGCTCACACATTTCAGACTGCTGAGACGGATGATCCTCTCCCGAACGCGCACCACTTTGGACCCCATATTGGAACCCATGTGCGACGGGAACCGAATGGCTACGACCTCTTGCCCCTCCTGGTGTGCCCTCACGCTCCCACCTAATAGCTTCGCCACGAACATCTAGTAATGTAGCCGAAGGTTGACGGCGAACAAATTGCTTTAACTCACGGCGAAGGGTGCAATCCAAGACATGCTCAATGAATTGATCACGCAACACCACTTCGGAATTTAACATCGCCTCGGGCGACTGTCATCTAACCCTTTCTAAAAGAGCCCTTAAAGCAAGAGAGAACTCCAACAACGTCTCGCCATCCTGCTGCTTTTGAGAAAAGAAGGCTTCTTGCAACGCGATATATGAAGCGAACACCCGTAAACATCCTGTAATGCCGCAATAACTTTAACCGGATCCTCACGTTCTTCTCTCGACCGATATTTAATCTCTTCACGCGCTTCTCCCTCTAAATGATTAAACAAAAAGAGGGATTGGTCTACGACCGACAGATGACGGGCCTGCATACACGCCTGTACTTCTTCAACCCACTCATTAATCCCTATCCCGGATCGACCATTAAATTTTGGGCACTGCCTATCCCTCTGTATAAAAACCAAACGCTCGGTTAAAACAGAGCCAGCACCAACAGGTGGGGCTACAGATGGAGTCACCGATGGACCAGGTAAATCAGACTCATTACTACGACTGGGTGAACCAACCCCTTCTCTCTCCTGTCTCAGCTTGAAATTATCAGCCCTTAACTGAGCTACTAACTCCCTCAATTCCTGCAGCTCCTCCTCCATGACAAATAAAAATATATAACAGGAGAGTACTTGAAAAGATCTTACCACCCTTCAGGAGACTCCTAAAAGAGAAAAAGAATTATTTACCCACTAACCAGCACTACTGTTTTGCTCCAGTCTACCAAGGAAAAGAATAACAAAGGATAAATAAAAAAAATTATTATCCACGTCCCTAGTTACAAGTTGAGAGGATCCTGCCGATTACGCCAGAATGTGGCGGTGTGGTGGGTGTCTTTTCTCTATGTCGGGAAATTTAAACAGAAAATTCCTTTAGACCAACATTAAAAGACTAAATTACCGATTACGCCACCCAGGATTGGTTACCTGGGAAAAGTTTAAGACACGCAGGTTTGAATCTCTCAGTGAGAACACAGGGACATGGATACAAAAATACAAATTTTTTATTTATACAGGAAATTTCCAGATCACTCAATATCAAAATGACCGTTAAAACAAATTAAAACATCCCCCAGCAAAGAAAAGAAATTGGAGCTGGGAGATTAACCATAGAGAGGCAGGCTAGGTACAGGACTACACTCCTTCACGACAATAAATAACCACACGTGCACCAACCTCACACTAGTGAAAATGTAGTACCACTCCACACTTGGTAAACAAGCACACCACTCTATAAGCAGCTAGCCTGCCTTCTCTCCATTCCCAGCTCCTAAAAGAAAAAAACAAATTTAATTACAAAACAAAAAGACAAATAGAGCTGCAAAGCAACCTCCAAACTTGGAGGACAAATAAAACTGAAGCGTTAGTCAGTGAAGTACATGCAATGGCAGACAACACCAAGCAAAGCAGCACAAAACAAAATATAGAAATAAGCCAGCCAAAGGCAGCAGCACAAGCAAAGCAAAGAGCTGTTAAAGAAGCAAAACAGAAAAAGAAAACAAAAATAGCTGTCACAAGGACAAAAACAAAATAAACCAAAACAATCCACTGAAGCAAAACAGCAGTGCTGAAGCTGCAAGCCAAGTTGTAAGCGACAAAGCCAATAACAGGTGAGAAAAGCACGCTTGCCAGCTGATCAATTTACCTAAAATGTAAAAGGAACATTAAAGTGAAGATACAGCACATACCTGTGTGGCGGGCGCCAACGAAAATAAATCCTACCTACCACGCGATGCAGACCACATCCATCTGGCGGCCACTCCTTCAACAGATCGAAAACATAGGACAGATATACAGGTCACATCATATGCCTAAGGATCTTAAGCCTACTATACAAAGAGAAAATAAATCGGCATACCAACGATACGGTAGCATTCGTCTCCTGCAGTACACGCGCACAAATTGCACCGCTCTTTTTGAAAGGGTAAATACACCTAGACAGCAATACGCTGCTCCTCCACTGCCTCGGACACAATAAATATCCGAAAAATCGCCGGCTTTCCAAAAGAAAATCACTATTAGCAAGATGCTAACATTGACAAATAGCCGAAAATCCAGCATGCCAAACATACCTCCCGTACACCGGAACTAGACGACACACTTCCGGAAGCGCCACCTGGGGGTGAATTAGCGCCACACCTGGTTGATCTTGCCGCACCCTTTTATACTCTCCTAAACTACACCCAATAATTAATCTCAGGTGCATAGCTGGAAACCTGGAAGGAAGTACGAAGCTCCTTCTCACCACACGAGGGAGTGAGTGAGTGAGCATCAGGAGAGAAAGATAGCTAGTTTTGTAAAACTACTTAACGTTTGATTGTCCTGCCAGATGTTGTTACACAATAATTCTCCTAACAATCACAAAATACATCATAGTGATGCATCTTTAGTGATGTACAGCAACTCAGACATGCTGTAATTTAGTTTTAGCTGAAGAGCTGCGAAAACATACTAAGATTCACATAGAAACATTGGATACTGAAAGCCACAAAGAAAGAAAAGAAGGAGAGGAGGATTGAGGGAGTCAGGGAGAGTTAGAGTTAGAGTTACTCATAGGAAGAGCAGTGAGAAGAAGAGTGCAGAATACTAATTAATGCTGTGAAAAGTGAAGTGGGATAACACTGATGTCTCATGTTGGCGAAGTATGAATGGTCAGCTCCAAAAGGTTTACATTATTGTGTTTTAAAGGAGAGTTGTTAAATCTCAGGATATTGGAGTTCAAGAGAGAGAGAGAGAGAGAGAGAGGGGAGTCAGGAGGACTGGAGGCTTGACTGAAGGGGGTAAAAAAAAAAGAGAAAATGAGATCTCAGAGCTAAAAACAATGATTTATGGGTAATAATTTGAATTTTATATTAGATCTGAAAGAAATGTTAAAATAAGACAGTACAAGATCTGTATGAGAAAATGCAGAAAAAGCAGGAAAGTAAGAGAAAATATGGTGACACAAGACTGTGGAGTAAAGCAGGTCTCAATCTTATCAGGAAGTGGAGAGACGGAACACCAGTTTAATTTCCAAATGTTAAAAGAGAGTCTGTGAGGACAGGAGGAGTTACACCAGTGACTGAGGGAGAATCCAGAGCAGGGCTGAAGTGTGTCCTGAAAGGGAAACAAGAAAAAAACAACTAAATCTAGGAGCAAATTATTAATGTTGACTGACATTAGTTCAGAATCTTAAACTGTAATATGGGTAGGATGAGTGATAGAGACTAAACAAAACAGAAGATTATCCACCAAACAGTTCCAGTCATGAGAAAAAGGAGCAAAAACATTTATAAATCAACAGAAGTATTAATTTTACAGTAGTGTCCATGGGGTGGAGTGAGTGCAGTGTGGTGTTATAATTATTGAGAAATTTCTAATGTGAGTTGTGAGTTGGTGTGGTGTTGTTCCTCTCCTCCACAGAGTGTCATTGTGTCGTATCACATCCTCCAACTCAGCACCTGCAGTCGCTCCCAGCTGCAGCAGTGCAGTCTCTCTACAATCTGACTGAGGGAGGTTTTTGTACGACTCTATAACACTGTGTGAACAGCCAGTTGCTACTGATGGAATGTGCACTCTGACAGTAGTAATCTGCTGCATCTTCAGTCTGGACTCCACTGATGGTCAGAGTGAAATCAGATCCAGATCCACTGCCACTGAAACGAGCTGGAAAACCTGACTGTAGCTGATTGGCAAATTTGATCAGGAGTTTAGGAGCTTCTCCAGGTTTCTGCTGATACCAGTGTAAGCGGTTATTGCTATACACTGCCTGACTGGTTCTACAGGCGATGGTGACTGTTTCTCCTGGACGAGCAGATTTCACTGCAGGAGTCTGAGTTACTGTGACTTGACCTCTGCACCCTGTAAAAATATAAGGATAATGCATCAAGAAACTGAAAATCTATAAGAGAAACAATGAGTGTATTTGTATAAAGAGATGATTGTAGAGATAAAATCTGAAGCAGTGTCTGACCTTGAGTCCAGAGGATCAGTGTCCAGATGAAGACGGGGATCAAAGTCATGGTAGCTGTGGGTGAAGTTGCTGTAGCAGCAGCTCTCAGTCATGAAGTGTTAAAGTCACAGCGCTATAAACACTCCCAGAGCACTGAAGCATGTGCTGCTAATGCAAAGTGTCCTCTAAGTATGGAAACACCTTTACCACATTCCCCCAATCTTACTGTAATTCTCACACTACTACAGAGTTATTCTGTGAGTTTTGCTTCTGGGGTCAGATGGAGATTTTCTGTAAAAAGCGTTTAGGTCTAAGATGCATAAATAAGTGAATTAGAGAGAGAAGCTTAAAATTTGCCTCGCCAATATTTATAAAAAGTAATTTCTTCTTCTGTAGTGAAGAAATGACAGAAGTTTAGTCATTTACTTTAATTCGTCAGGATTCAGACTGACTGGAGATTTAGGTGAGGTGTAATGTGTTTCTGACTGCAGAGATAAATCTCATCACTAGTCCATCATTTAGTGTTATTTCTCCTTCAATCCTTTGCAGTGTGTACAGTACACTATTCTTTAGAGTCAAAAGTTTTTACTGAAACTTCACTGAGTTTAAACACCAGAGTGACACACTGTGTGTGTGTGTGTGTGTGTGTGTGTGTGTTCACTGTAGTGTGACAGAGGGTTTTGTACAATGACTTCACAGGAATGTATCACTATACACTGTATATCACTGTGGTGGACTTTTGGTGGAGGATAAATAATCGATACGATAAATAATTACGGAAAAATAATAATTTGACATTTATATAGGAAAAATACATATTTTCTATAAAGAAGAGAAATGTGAAATGAAGAGCAAAGATGCTTTTATAAAAACCTTGCTTTTGTAAAATTTAGTCTGAAGCACTTCATCAGTTTTTAAAACAATTTTGAAATGTTATTTTTTAGTAAATAAATTTTTGCTTTGTGTTGCTATAATTTATCATCGAACTAAAAAATGGGTGTAAGAATTAATCATGAACCATGTTGGTTTATTGTTTATTTTCTATTAATTATGAGCCATGAAAAAATATTAACATCATGTAAAAAAATAAACCTAGATAACATTACCTTGGTGTGATGCTTATTCATGCATAGTGTGTTTTGTTCAGAACATGGAAATTGTTTTGTTCAGCTGCAGTTTGGTTTGATGATGTTACAGTATCAGAATTGTGCTAGGTCGTACGATGTGCTGATAACCTGCTCTACAGATATTATATCACAGAATTCAGTTTAACATTAACATTAATATCCCTGTGTGTGTGTGTGTGTGTGTGTGTGTGTGTGTTTTCTCCAGCTGGTCCGGTGGTGAAGCCCTCCGTGTCTCTGCTCCCTCCCTCCTCTCTGCAGCTCTCTGAGGGATCGGCCTCACTGTTCTGCCTGCTCTCAGCCTATTCTCCACAGGGGCCGCTGCTGAGCTGGACCGTGGATGGTGCCGAGGTGAACGAGGGGATTGTGACCAGCACAGAAGAACAGAAGAACGGCTTCTACAGCTGCAGCAGCACCCTGACCCTCAGCAAAGAACGCTGGGAAGAGGCCGAGGTGTTCGGCTGTACCGTCTCCTACCACGACACGACTCAGATCACCTCGTTCCGAAAGAGTCGCTGTGACGCTCACTAGAAATCAAGTGTACACTTTGAAGCATGCTTAGTGGTCTAAAATGGTGTCAGTGATGTAGCTATGCTGAAATAAAGCTTTAATATGGAAAGCACGTCTCCTTTTTCAGTTGTGAAGTGTCTTTGGCTGCGATTTGGAACAGCAGCTTTAACAGCAGGTCGAGTGCAGTGTGTGTGTTGTGCTTGAGTGAGTTTGTCTGACGAACCATGAACATCTGCTGAAAGTGCTGATCTATTCTGAGAACTGTTCATGCAAATGTGTATCTGTGTGTGTGTGTGTGTGTATGTGTGTGTGTGGTCACTGAGTATATTTGATGGTTACTGTGCTACTGATTAATAACTATTAATAAATTGTAAATCATTCCACTAAAATACAAAAAAAAACTGATTTAAGACAAAAACATTAGAAATTTTCTGATCAAACAGGAGCGAGACCTGAACCGCAGCACAAGAAGTAGTATTGCACTGTCTCTTAAGCATATTTACATCTACAGCACTGGGCGCATCCCCTTATCCAGAGCTAAATTCCTGTTAGAGAGGAGTTAATATTAGTGCATATAGAAAACAATAGCACAAGATGAAGTTTTTTATTAGTGCTAATTTTAGTGCTTGGTGACTGAATGATGTACTTTGTTTGAAGCCTGATAGTAATGCAGATGTTCACTTTTTCAGAGGATGTTTATTCAACCACCTGTGTGCCATGACACACAAAAAGATGTGATGAAAACAAAACAACCCAGAGTTTCATTGTCCTGTCAGATGTTGTTACACTATAGTTCTCCTTAGCAATCACCAAATTCATCATAGTGATAGCAAGTCTGTGCTGCTGTATAAGATTTAGTTTTAGCAGAAGATGATGAGCTGCCATCCATGATGAGATGTCTGGCAAACTTACTGAGATTCACAAACACTGGATGCTGAAAGCCACAGAGAAAGAAGGGAATAAGGGGAGGATTGAGGAAGTGAGGGAGAGGTATAGTTACTTGTAGGTAGAGCAGGGAGAAGAAGAGTGCAGAATACTAAGTAATAATTGAAACAATTAAGCATGAGATATATATCCTATGTTGTCACTTAGCTCTGTGAAGTGAAGGAGCTTTTTTTATTTTCTTATCTGGGAGTGGAGAGAAGGAACACCAGTTTAATTCCCAAATCTCAGGAGAGAGAGGCTGTGAGGACAGGAGGAGTTACACCAGTGACTGAGGGAGAATCTAGAGCAGGGCTGAAGTGTGTACTGAAAGGGAAACACAACTAAATCAGAGAGCAGAAGATTAACCACCAAAGATTATTAACCACCAAACAGTTTTGAAAAAGGATCAGAATAATTTATAAATCAATAGAAGTATTAATTTTACAGTAGTGGCCATGGTGGACTCTGTGTACTGTGGTATTATGGTTATTGAGAGAATTCTGATATGAGTTAGTGTGGTGTGGTTCCTCTCCTCCACAGAGTGTCATTGTGTCGTATCACATCCTCCAACTCAGCACCTGCAGTCGCTCCCAGCTGCAGCAGTGCAGTCTCTCTACAATCTGACTGAGGGAGGTTTTTGTACGACTCTATAACACTGTGTGAACAGCCAGTTGCTATTGATATAATGTACACTCTGACAGTAGTAATCTGCTGCATCTTCAGTCTGGACTCCACTGATGGTCAGAGTGAAATCAGATCCAGATCCACTGCCACTGAAACGAGCTGGAAAACCTGACTGTAGCTGATTGGCATATGTAATCAGTAGTTTAGGAGCTTCTCCAGGTTTCTGCTGATACCAGAATAAGTGGTGGCCATATGAGCTGTAATAATACACTGCCTGACTGGTTCTACAGTTGATGCTGACTGTTTCTCCTGGACGAGCAGATTTCACTGCAGGAGTCTGAGTTACTGTGACTTGACCTCTGCACTCTGTAAAAATATATATTATAATTCACCATGAAACTGAAACATTATAATACATAAAAATGTGTATTTGAATGAAGAAATGATTGGAGAAACAAAACCTGAAGCAGTGTCTGACCTTGAGTCCAGAGGATCAGTGTCCAGATGAAGATGGGGATCAAAGTCATGGTAGCTGTGGGTGAAGTTGCTGTAGCAGCAGCTCTCAGTCATGAAGTGTTAAAGTCACAGCGCTATAAACACTCCCAGAGCACTGAAGCATGTGCCGCTAATGCAAAGTGGAACCTCTCTTTATGGAAATGTGTGTGTGTGTGTGTGTGTGTGTCTGTGTGTGTGTGTGTGTGTGTGTGTGGTCACTGTAGTGTAACAGAAGTTTTTGTACGACGGTTTCATTAGAATGTATCACTGTGGGTCACTTTTGGTGGAGGAACAAAACTCATCATTGGTAAGTCACTTTTACTTCTTTTAGGAGTCTAAAAGTAAAGAAAAATAACTTCTGCTTATCATTTACATGAGTTAAATAAAAAATTATGTGTATAGTTATCAGTAATTTATTTATGAGTAATTCTTTACTGTAAAAAAGTAAAATAATAAATGAGTGAATAATGAAGATATAATAAATACTCTGTGTGTTTGTGAGTTTAAACCTGGTCACTGGTTCATATCTGAAGTTTAGTGTAAATTTTTCTAAAGTCTCTGTGCTGATGTAAAATACAGACGAATGCTGCTGTGTGTTTGTGTTAAACAATGAACATTTGTGTAATCAGATCCATTTACTATTATCACACAGGGAGCACTTTATATTACACATCAGTAAGAAGTGTTTAACACAGAATAAAGCTGATCAAAGTCTGAGTCGCTCCACAATATAACCAGTAACTAGTAAATGTTCTCCTGCTGAGTAGTTCTACTGAACTGCAGTCATGTGAATAAGCAGTAATGAGTAAATGTTGTGTAAGTGTGTGTAAATGTGTGTTTATTGTGTGTTTGTCTTCTCCAGCCGGTCCCACGGTGAAGCCCTCCGTGTCTCTGCTCCCTCCCTCCTCTCTGCAGCTGTCTGAGGGATCCGCCTCGCTGCTCTGCCTGCTGTCTGCCTACTCTCCACAGGGGGCGCTGGTGAGCTGGAGAGTGGACGGCTCAGAGGTGAAGGACCAGGTTCTGACCAGCGCAGAAGAACAGAAGAAGGACGGTTACACACGCAGCAGCACCCTGACCCTCAGCAAAGCAGTCTGGGAAAAGGGGGAGGAGTTTGTCTGTACAGTCTCCCATGCTGGTGTCAATCATCCGGTCACGTTCACAAAGAGCCAGTGTGAAGACTAACAGCTCCAAGATAGAATTTAACACTGAGCTGCTTACACATCCATCTACAATAGAGTTTCAGTTCTACACAATGCTGACATTTCTGTCTTTACTCTCTTCACTGTCCTGTTGCTCTTCCTGTAGTTTTGCTCTGCTGAAATAAAGCTTCATTTTGGACATTGTGTCTTCTTTTATTTCAGTTAATAGTCATTATCAGTGTGATGAGAGAGTGTGTTTAGCTGTAGATTCAATACTGTGTGTTGTGCTTCAGTGAGTTTGGCTGAAGAAACTTGAACATCTGGTGAAAGTGCTGCTCTATTCTGGGAGAAAGAGGATCACTCAGCCGTCTTCATGTGAATCTCACTTCCTCTACACTGCTCTCTGATTTACTGCTTAACACTGACTCTGTGTGTTTAGCTGGGTGTGGAGCAGGAAGCTGCTTTCTTCTCTTTCTTAACTGCAGGGTTTATGCTTGAGTGAACTGACAGGTAAAGACTTATTTTATATTAATAAGATGGAGGAGTTCAGATCCTCATCCATTCCTACAAGGTAGGAGTGTAGGATGAATGAATCAGTGCATAACAGCACACACTTATGAAGCTGGTCACACCCTTCAGATTAAATTTAGAAAATATAGTGACATTACCACATGGATGTGGTGAGGGAGGACATGCAGGAGGTTGGAGTGAAAAAGTAAGATGTGGTAGACAGAGTCAGATGGAGACAAATGGTCCGCTGTGGCGACCCCTAGTGGGAGCAGCTGAAAGAAAAATAAGAGACATTTTTACTGTCTGAAGTAATCTTAGATCATCTCATCTCCTTTAAAGTGTTTTATTAATAATGTATGTACGTTGCTGTGCTACCACATTAAACATACATTCACATCAATTACTGCACAGAGATTTCTTAGTGATCTGCCAGAATCAGCTATGACTGGATCACTGTCTAACCCCAGAGAACTCGATCAGGTGACTGAATGCTTAGAGTAAACATTATATTATACTTTAAATAATGTAGCTCCATTTAAAATAAAAATAATTATAGACAATAAACTTGCTCCCGCATGAAAACTGTTTAGAAGAAACTGCAATAGAGTGGGATTGGGGAGAGTTGTTAAGATGTAACGACCAGAGAGAGTAAGGGGTGTTTTAAGGGAGGCTTTCCTGGTGGACCAGCATGAAAAATATGAGACAGGTTGAGCCTAAGATCTCTACCTCTGGGAAAAAATATATTTATCACTTGTACATAGACGGCTCCTTTTTGCCCCTCTCTTGAATCTATCTTCTCTGTCCAAAAGTCGAACATTCTAATCCTCAATCCTGTGTCCTTTGTCCTTTATGTGATGATATACTGTTGTTTCGGGCCCTGATGTATTACTCTTTCTGTGTTGATACATGTGGAGCTCTGAACACTCGTCACTGCAGTGGATCAGGAATATTTTATTCATTTGTTTAGTTGCTTTTTTATTACTTTTTATGGATCTTCTTATTTTTGTAGTACTGATACCTAATAGGGGTCGAGGCACTGACAAGCACATATCATGTAGACAGATCCTTAGTCAAGTTTAAAACACAGGTAGTCACATGGCAAAATAGGAATGGCACAGTTTTAAACTGCACAAGTAAAACTATCAAACATACAGAAAGAAGAAATAAAAGGTTTCAAAAAATAGGAGCTAAACCCTGTTAAAAAAAGAAACCATGAAGAATTTTTTGACAAACAGTAAAAAAGTCAGCTAATACATGCGACTGTGATCATAACTACCTGTTCTCTCTCTCTCTCTCTCTCTCTCTCTCTCTGTGCTGGGTGTGAGGAGAGCGCTTGGATGGCTGTTCAGCATTTTGTCAAGTTGTGGAAGGACTGAAATTGCCCCCCAATTTATTTATTTATTTTTATTAGTAAATGTTAGTAATGAGAAAAAAGTTAAAGGTTTGTAGTGAAAGAGAGAGAGTGAGCGGGGCATCATGGCCTCTGAGGCTGGTCAAGAGACACTGTCTCTCCGACATGGCATTACTGTAGGTGTGTGGTGGAGGATGGAGTAGAGGTGGAGGAGGTGCTGCTAGTGGTGGAGAGCAGGTCAGGTGTGAGAACATCTATTCTGCCTCCCGGATAAACAAAGCAGTGGTAGTGGTTTAAACCAAGATAAACCTTGCGAGTACACTAACAAAAAGGGGGAGTATGTGTAAGAGGCTCAGCGGTTCAAGTTACCCCTCTGTCTATCGCCACAACACGAGTCGTAATATCAAATGTGCCCCTATTTATTAGGACGAGGAAATTATGAAGGAGCTGGCCTGCTTGAATAAATTTGTTTGCCCCACGTTCTGCCTTTCTGCCAGCAGATTTTAATGGTTTTTAACGACATAAAAGTAACACTTAATGTAAAATTCTACTGTAAAGAGGGGGAGACCTGCTTCATAGTTTTTGCCACCTTGGCGCGACTGAAGTGCTTTGGTTGCAGGCGATATCAGACATGAAAGGCAGCGCTGTCTGCACTGGGTTGTTCAGGGGGCGATTCGGCCAAGATAAAGCAGGAGCAGCAAGGGGACAGCCAGCAGGAAAAACCTGACTGAAGAGGTACAGAAGCCACAAATCTGCACACCACCAATGACACCAAAAGACACACCGACACCTAAAGACACACCGACGGCTAAAGACACACCGACGCCTAAAGAGAGCACTACAGCCAAACCGAAGAAAAAAAAAGGAGACATCCACAACAGAACCCACCACAAAACTGAAAACCTGCAGTCAGACCCTGAAAGCCGCAACACAGGAGAATGAAGATCCAGGGTGCAACTCAGCACACACAGCACACACACACACACCTACACACACACACACACACACCAACCGATTCTTACAGCTTTAAAAAAAAAAAAAAAAAAACTGTAAATATGTAAATAACACCAGACTTATGAAAAAAAAGAAAACATGTAAATAAGTTTACAATTCTTTTCTTTAATAAAGTGTGTTAAGATCTCTCTTTCTCTCTCTCTCTGCGCATGTGCTGGGTGTGAGGGAGCGTGCGAAAGGCTGTTTGGCGTCCTGCCAAACTCTCTGGAGACTGCTTATTTAATTTTTTTTTTTAATCAGTAAATGTTTTTTAGTTAAATAAAAGTTTAAAGTGAGAGAGAGAGCGAGCAGGCACCATGGCCTCTGAGGCCGGTGTGGAGACTCTGTCCCTCCGGCATGGTGTCAGGTGTGTGCCGGAGGACGGCGTGCAGATTGAGGACGTGCTGCTAGCGGTGGGGGAGCAGGTCGGGTGCGAAAACGGAGCCGTGCAGCCGGGGAGCTCGCACGGCGACACCGCCGGGAGACAGCGGCAGCGGCACGGTGGGGGAGCACCGAGGAATCCGTGCCTGCGGTGGGCCTCGCCGACACACCGGAACTCCAACAGGTCGGTAATGAACACAGTGGCAGCACTGAGACACACCCTGCGCTCGGCGCTGAACCCAACACCGGTACCACTGTACACAGCGCGAGCGCAGAACCTGATGCCGGTACAGTGTTCAGTGCTGACAGTGACCACGCCCCCAACGTCTGCACCGACACACAGCAGCCACAGACCAACGTACCACCACAGACACCTAAAGACACAAAACCGAGGAGAAAACGTCTCGGGTTACTTTGTTGTAACCCTGTTCCCTGAAAAGGCGGGAACGAGATGCTGCGTGAAAACGCTATGGGAATATCTTTTCGTGTTGCCGGTTGTGAAGCATGTGTGTACCAAACACGCCAAATTTTGGCTTATATAACCTCGGTCAGGTGACGTCATCTGATTAGATGCACCTGCAGGTTATAAATAGGAGTGAGCCGGCAACATTCCTCAGATTGATTGTCTGAACGGACGTCCGGTCACGTGGGCAGTGCGGCATTGGGACGCAGCATCTCGTTCCTGCCTTTTCAGGGAACAGGGTTACAACAAAGTAACCCGAGACGTTTCCTTTCAAAGGCTACACTCGATGCTGCGTGAAAACGCTATGGGAACGAGAGTACCAACGTCGCCGCACTGCGAGTGTCTGGACCCCGCATTGTGTAGCGTGTGCGCACAAGGCTGAGAGGTCTCAGAACTATGTCTGGGAAGCTGACTCGAGGACTCGTGAGCCCGGAGTGACAGGAACATCCAGACTATAAAATCTAATAAATGTGTGCGGAGAGGACCAGCCCGCCGCGTCACACACTTGTTGCAGGGGAATACCTCTTTCAATTCAATTTAATTCAATTTTATTTGTATAGCGCTTTTAGCAATTTTCATTGCCGCAAAGCAGCTTTACACAGTCAAAAGAATTATTTAAGTTTGTCTGAAATGTGAATTTGTATAAATCAAAATGGTCAGTTTGTCCCTGGTGAGCAAGCCGAGGGCGACAGTGGCAAGGAAAAACTCCCTGAGATGGTAATACAGTAGGAAGAAACCTTGAGAGGAACCAGACTCAACAGGGAACCCATCCTCATTTGGGTGAAACAGAAAGCAGTAAATGATCTGCATTTATACAGTGTGTAGGGTGGGAGGCAGTTCAGCTATAATAGCTGATGTTAATTGATGTTAATATGGAGTCCAGGTAGTTATTGAAGACCCAGGTAGACTTGTAAGAAGTTCCAGTCATGAACTATCGAACTGTCAAGTCCCCAGAGAAACAGTTGCCAACACCAGTCGAGGCCAGAACCATCTTCTAGGTAGAGAGAATCATTCCCAGACACCAGACGCATCCCAGAGAGACACACGGGGCATCCATGTGACGAGATCTTCAGCCAGAAGCGGGGCACCAGGATGGGTCAGACAGGTCCGGAGGGCAGAGGGAGTCTGGATCACTGGCAGCTCAGGAACGACATGTGTAGCTCGACAGAGAGAGAGAGAAAGAGTGAAAGGGGGAGACAGGAGGAGAGAGGAAAGAGAAAGAGGGGGGGGAAGAGAAGAAGAGGAGAGATGGCAGTTAAGTATGGTCACAGTCACACAATGTATAATGTGAATGTATATTAACTGTAGAGTGCAAGCAGAGACTCCGGCAGGACTAACTATGACAGCATAACTAAAAGGGAGAGCCAGAAGGAAACACAAACATGAGGGCTTCCTGACATGTAAAGCAAACAATCACCTCACCGTCAGCAAACCTGAGTGATCAATGATAGTGAGGAAGACAGCATCCAAACATACCAGTTCACCATAATACTCTACTCTGAGTCCCCCAGATTAAATTCAATTCAATTTTATTTGTATAGCGCTTTTAACGATTTACATCATCACAAAGCAGCTTTACACAATCAAAAGAATTAAGTTTGTATGAAATGTGAATGTGTATGAATCAAAATTATATGATTGTCCCTGATGAGCAAGCCTAGGACGACGGCGACAGTGGCAAGGAAAAACTCCCTGAGATGGTAATAGGAAGAAACCTTGAGAGGAACCAGACTCAACAGGGAACCCATCCTTATCTGGGTGAAAACAGATAGCAGGGATTGATGTGCATAATAATATGCGAGACTGGAAGTTCAATATAAGAGGAGATGTGTAAGATTAAAGTCCAGTTTGTTCCTGGAGGCTCAGGTAGACTGTGAAAAATTTCAGTCCTGAACTATTGAGCGACTGAAGTCACAGGTCCTCAGAGAACAGCTGTCTGCATCAGACGAGGACAGGACCACCTTCATGGAAAGTGGAACCAACCCCAGTCACCACACGCATTCCAGGCAGACCACACGGGGGCATCCATGTGATGAGATCTCCAACCAGAAGCAGGACTCCAGGATGAGTTAGAGAGGTCCAGCGGGCAGAGGGGGTCTGGATCACTGGCAGCTCAGGAGCGACATGTATAGCTCGACAGAGAGATAGGTAGAGGAAAAAGGAGAGAGGGAGAGAGAGAGAG
Organism: Clarias gariepinus; assembly: GCF_024256425.1. NCBI lineage: Eukaryota > Metazoa > Chordata > Actinopteri > Siluriformes > Clariidae > Clarias > Clarias gariepinus. The sequence continues at coordinate 11,559,696 of NC_071101.1, forward strand.
AGGAGAGAGCAGAAAAGGAGAGAGCAAAGAGATGGAGAAATAACAGTTAGGTATGGTCACAGTCGAACAATGTAAAAAGTGAATGTATATTTAGTGCAGAGTGCAAGCAGAGACTCCGGCAGGACTAACTATGACAGCATAACTAAAAAGGGAGAGCCAGAAGGAAACACAAACATGAGGGCTTCCAGAGATGTAAGGCATCTGCATCAATTAAATTTTTCGGTTTCAAAACCTCAATTTTATGCCTAATTTTTACAATTTTATTATTAAAAAAGTTCATGAAGTCCTCACTATTGCATGATGTTGTTGTGGAGATTTCTGCAGTGGTCTTATTTCTGGTTAATTTGGCTACAGCATTAAATAAGAATCTAGGATTATTTTTGTTATTTTCTATAAGAGTGGAGAGATATGTTGATCTAGCTACACTAAGAGCTTTTCTATAGTTCAGGATGCTCTCTAATAATTTTTCTTTTAACTGGAGCTACAATATCTAAGGTATAGCGAAATGTCGACTCTAAATATTCAGTCGCCTGATCGAGTTCTGTGGGGTCAGACGGTAATCTAATCGAAGTTGGGAACTCTGGGAGATTACTGATAAAACTCTGTTTGGTAGTTGATGTGAATGTTTCATACGGTAGCGCGGCGCTGTGCGTACATTATTACTGTGACACACTTGAATTGAGACAAGATAGTGATCTGAGATAACTTCAGATAGTGGAATTGTGAATAAATTTCTCATACTTAATCCGAATAATATTATTAAATCTAAAGTGTGACCTGCTTTATGTGTGGGTCCTACTACACACTGATTTACTCCTACCGAGTCCAGTATGGACATAAATGCTGTTCTCAGAGGGTCTTCTGGGTTTTCAAAATGAATATTAAAATCTCCAGCAATTAACACTTTGTCTACAGAAACGACTAGGTTTGAAAGGAAATCTGCAAATTCACTAAGAAATTCAGAGTACGGCCCTGGAGGTCTTTAAATGACAATTAGCGGGATCGACTGAGCTGACTTAATATAGTTAAATACACTTATGTTACTATAAAGAATTTCAAATGAATTAAATTTGAGTCCGTGTTTTTGTACAATAGTCAAATTATCATTGTGAATAACTGCGACGCCTCCTCCTCTACCAGTTAACCGAGGCTGGTGTATGTAGCTGTATCCAGGAGGACTAGCTTCATTTAGAGCCACATACTCGTCCTGTTTAATCCAGGTTTCTGTTAAACAGAGTATATTAAACTCCTGATCCGTGATAATTTCATTAACTATAACTGCTTTAGATGTGAGAGATCTAATATTTAACAGTCCTAGCTTCAGATCAGAGGTGCCGGCTGCGCATTCAGTATGATCCAAGTTTGTGGTCTTTATGTTAATTAAATTCATAAAACAGACTTTCTGAGTCTTTCTAAATTTGTTTTTAGCTCGGGGAACAGACACAGTCTCAATACAGTGAACCCTGGGTGACGACTCTTTGCAGCTAGCAGACGGTTGGTTTAGCCTGTCTGTCTGCTCCCTGGCCTGGGCTCTGGATTGTCACCGATTAACTAGGCCTTTTCTAAGACTATAAGCTATACTGCAAGAAATGAGAGCAGCACCTTCCCGAGTGGGATGGACACCGTCCCGCCCTAACAGGCCAGCTTTGCCCTCAAAGGTCTTCCAATTATCAATAAAGCCCACGTTGTTTTCGGAGCACCACCTGGACATCCAGCGGTTCAGCGACCATAACCTGCTGTAAGTTATGTCACCACGTCTCATTGGGATGGGACCAGAGCATACTACTCCATCGGACATCGCCTTCGCTAATTTAAACACCTCTATAAAGTTATTCTTGCTAACCTCTGACTGACGAAGGCGTATATCATTAGCTCCAGCATGTACCACTATCTTGGAGAACCTGTGCTGTCCTAGAGCCCTAAGATTACCTGCTATGTCCGGTGCTCTGGCTCCCGGGATACACCTAACCACTGCCGCTGGCACCCCTAAAGGCCTGGCTAATTTCACGTGCCTCATTATAGAGTCTCCTATAACCAGAGCTCTTTCAGGTTTCTCAGTGGGTGCATCACTGAGGAGAGCAAACCTGTTGGACACGTGAAGCGCAGAAGAGGTGTGCTCCGGTGGGCTAGCCTTAGCGTTAGCCTTAGCGTTAGACCTTCGAGCACGATAGATAAATCCCATGAAGGGGTCGTGGCTCTAGTGGGTGGCCTCAACCGTTTAGCTCCACGAATAAAACGGGCAACTAAAGGGTGTTTTCCCACAGTAATCCCCTCGATTGGAACGTGGCAGGCTGAGATAGCGGCCACGTACGTCCTAAGGGTACTAGGGCACAAGCCCGAGGACAACTTATCTTGCAGGAACTTCAGCACTGAAACAATTTGGCAGTGGACTGGGTCTACCTGCTTCGTCATGTACCAACTTTCAAAAACATTCCATTTGGGGGCATAAGCTTTTCTAGTGGAGGGAGCTCTAGCGGCTAGAATAGTGTCAATAACGCTGGCTGGGACACCAGCTTGTCTTAGTTGGTCCCGTTCAGGGGCCAAACGTGAAGGTTCCAAAGCTCCGGTCGGGGATGAAATATTGTCCCCTGCGCCTGAGACAGAAGATCCCTCCTCACTGGAATCATCCAAGGTGAGCCATCGAGGAGAGATATTAGATCCGAGAACCATACTCTGGCCGGCCAACGTGGCGCTATCAGTAAGAGGCGCAAACCGTGTTGACGGACTCTTGCCAGGACTCCCGATGAAGTCAGAGAGTAGTAGAGAGGACATTGTGCTGTCTCTTGGGAGGCAAAGCGGTCCACCTCTGCTGTAAAGAATCTTTCCCAGATTTGGCTGACTATGTCGGGGTGGAGTTTCCATTCCCCATTTGTCACAGCTTGTCTGGACAGTAAATCTGCTCCCACATTCATGTGCCCTGGAATGTAAATCGCCCTGAGGGACAGGAACTTCCTGTGCCCAGAGCAGAACCTGATGCGCTAGCTCGTTCAAGCGGCGCGAGTGCAGTCCGCCCTGGCGATTTATGTAGGAGACTACCGATGTATTGTCCACCCGCACTAGAACATGGTAGCCTCTCAGCTGCTGGAGGAAGTGCTGTAGGGCCAAAAATAAAGCCATCATTTCGAGGCAATTGATGTGCCATGCGAGAAGATGACCTCTCCAGCGCCCTTGAGCTGGACGGCCATCCAAGACCGCACCCCAGCCGGTAAGGGAAGCGTCTGTCGTTAGCATTTTGCGACGACAAGACGGACCTAGAGTGGGACCCAAGGTGAGAAACTGGGGTCTGAACCACATAGAAAGGGTACGACGTCCTTCGAGCGTAACCCTTATTCGCCTTCGGGGATTGGCCCTTGTATGAAATCCCCTGGCTCTTTGCCACAACTGAAAAGCTCTCATGTGCAGAAGGCCCAAAGGTATCACCGTGGATGCAGCTGCCATGAGGCCTAAACATTTTTGAAAGTGATAAATAGTCACTTCCTGGTCTAGTCTGATTTCCTTGAGGGCGCTGAGGATGGATTCGACACGAGCGGGAGACAATTGTGCCCGCATAGTGATCGAATCCCATCTGACACCCAAGTATGTTGTCCTCTGAGCCGGAACGAGAACGCTTTTGGTAGCGATGAGTCTCAATCCCAGCGAATGAAGATGAGCTAGGACGACATCGCGATGTCGGAGCGCTAGCTGCTGAGACTGGGCCAGGATTAGCCAGTCGTCTATGTAATTGAGAATACGGATGCCCTGGAGTCGCAAGGGAGCCAGGACAGCATCCATACATTTTGTATATGTGCGGGGTGACAGAGCTAGACCGAATGGAAGGACCTGATACTGGTAAGCTTCTCCCCCGAAAGCGAACCTCAGGAACTTCCTGTGTTGTGGCAAAACTTTTATGTGGAAGTATGCGTCCTTTAAATCTATCGTCACGAACCAATCTTCTGGTTGGATTTGCGAGACAATCATATTGATGGTTAACATCTGGAATCTGTAATTTGAGATAGCGGTTCAACCCGCGAAGATCCAAAATCGGACGCAGCCCCCCGCCTTTCTTGGGAACCAGAAAGTAGCGACTGTAGTAGCCTGACTCCCTGTCTGGAGGAGGAACCTGTTCTATGGCTCCCTTCTCCAGCAACACCTGGAGTTCGGAGTTTAGCAGATGCGCTCTCTCCGGTATCACGGAAGTGTAGACCACGCCGTTGAAACGCGGAGGGCGATGAGCAAACTGAATCCTGTAGCCTTTCTCTACAGTCTTTAGCACCCAGGGAGATATGCCTGGCAGTAGCTTCCACGCTGCCAGTTTCTCCGAAAGGGGTACAAGTTTTAGTGCGCGGGGGGGTGTTAGTGGTTCGGCATCCTGGAATATAACAGGATAAAACCGAGGCACTAACATATCTCTGGAGGTCGGTGAGGTCGAAACACCAGAGGTGGCGGAAACTGAACACCGACCCCCTGGGGGTGTCCGGGGGGGCATGCTCTTATAGGAAAGAGAGTTGAGTGCCGTTCCCCGGGAGGGATCACCCCCACAGTCCTGGGCACGTAGGCTTCAGGACTTAGTCTTTGAAAAGAAGACAGTGCGGCGATCTGATCTTTTGGAGGCAGCCTGTTGGGGGCGACGAGCCGTACCCCAGTCCTTACGGGGGGGTGCCCAGCTGCTGACGCTCTCTTTTTGTGCCTCTCGCCCGGTGAGATTCAGATCTGGCCGAGGCTGGGTGGCCGAGGGCCTCGACTCTTGAGCACGGCGTGGGAGAAATTTCCCAAAAGCCTGTTCATACAATTTAGCTTCTCGGAACCTAGTGGCGACGGAATTCACAGCGTCGCCAAATAGGCCGGAAGGTGAGACAGGGGCATCAAGTAGGAATCTTCTATCCTTGTCCTTGATGCCTGTCAGGTTTAACCACAGGTGCCTTTCAGCGGTCACCAAGGAGGCCATGGAACAGCCGATTGCACGGGCTGTCTGTTTAGTCGCACGCAGGGATAAATCAGTAGCCCGGCGTAATTCATTGAATGCGTCATGATTCAGTGTGCCGCTCGTGCTCAAATCTTTCAGCAGATCAGCCTGATACGCCTGCAAAACCGCCATGGTGTGCAAGGAAGCGCCGGCCTGACCTGCTGCTTGGAATGCTTTCCCTACCAGGGTAGAAGAAGTTCTACACGGCTTGGAGGGAAGTGTTGGTTTCTTTAATGAGGATGATGTTCCAAGAAAGAGATAGCCCGCAAGCGTCTCTTCTATCTGGGGCATCACCACATAACCTCGTGCTTTTGCATCAACGATGTTCAAATAAAACGAAGTCGATTGTACAAAAATACGGGAAGAAAAAGGATTTCTCCAAGAACAAAATAACTCGTTGTGGAGGTCATCAAAAAATGGGAGAGAGCGGTGTTTTGGCTCCATCTCCTGGCCACCCGACAGAAATCTGTCATCTAATTTAGATTGTTTTGGGTGAACCTGCTCCTGTGGCCAGTCAATATGCAGTCGTTCGACTGCACGCGTTATAACTTCGAGCAATTCCTCATATTCTCTTTCATCTTTTGAGGAGCGTTCTGAGGAAGCAACTTCCATTTCCACAGAAGCAGGAGAACAAGTCTCTTCAACACACCCGCGAGAAGCACTGGAGTGCGCTCGTGAAGTGGAAGGAGAGACATCAGGATCGGGGGAGAGGGCGAGAGAAAGGAGGGACTCCGTCTCTCGCTCCTCGGCCAGATCTGCTTGTGATCCCCATGAGTGCAGCGCGGCTCGTGGTTCCCTAAAGAACGCGAGACGCGCGCGAAGCAGCTTCATGGGGAGAAGATCACAGTGCTCACACTCTCCATTAAGCCCTTCGAGAGCATGCTTTTCACCCAAACATTCGAAGCAGAATGTGTGCATATCGCCCTCCGAAAGGAAATTTTCACAAGGAGGGGGACATCTAGTTTTAAACTCCGCCATACTAACTGGTGAGTTTTATAGATTTAATTCTGCTTATTTTTGTTATGCTTGCTGACACACACACGCGCACAATGCGGTGAAGAAAACGATCTGAGGAATGTTGCCGGCTCACTCCTATTCATAACCTGCAGGTGCATCTAATCAGATGACGTCACCTGACCGAGGTTATATAAGCCAAAATTTGGCGTGTTTGGTACACACATGCTTCACAACCGGCAACACGAAAAGATATTCCCATAGCGTTTTCACGCAGCATCTCGTTCCCGCCTTTTCAGGGAACAGGGTTACAACAAAGTAACCCGAGGCGTTTGTATGAATCAAAATGGTAGGTTTGTCCCTGGTGAGCAAGCCGAGGGCGACAATGGCAAGAAAAAACTCCCTGAGATGGTAATAGGAAAAAACCTTGAGAGGAACCAGACTCAACAGGGAACCCATCCTCATTTGGGTGAAACAGAAAGCAGTAAATGATCTGCATTTATACAGTGTGTTAGGTGGCAGGCAGTTCAGCTATAATAGCTGATGTTAATTGATGTTAATATGGAGTCCAGGTAGTTATTGAAGACCCAGGTAGACTTGTAGGAAGTTTCAGTCCTGAACTATCGAACTGTCAAGTCCCCAGAGAAACAGTTGCCAACACCAGTCGAGGCCAGAACCATCTTCTAGGTAGAGAGAATCATCCCCAGACACCAGACGCATCCCAAAGAGACACACGGGGCATCCATGTGACGAGATCTTCAACCAGAAGCGGGGCACCAGGATGGGTCAGACAGGTCCAGAGGGCAGAGGGAGTCTGGATCACTGGCAGCTCAGGAACGACATGTGTAGCTCGACAGGGAGAGAGAAAGAGTAAAAGGGGGAGACAGGGGGAGAGAGGAAAGAGAAAGAGGGGGAGAAAGAGAAGAAGAGAAGAGATGGCAGTTAGGTATGGTCACAGTCACACAATGTATAATGTGAATGTATATTAACTGTAGAGTGCAAGCAGAGACTCTGACAGGACTAACTATGACAGCATAACTAAAAGAGAGAGCCAGAAGGAAACAGAAACATAAGAGCTTCCTGAGATGTAGGGCCAGGGGTAGCTCAGTGGTTAAGGCATTGGACTACGGTTCGGAAGATCCCAGGATCAAACCCCACAACCACCAAGTTGCCACTGTTGGGCCCTTGAGCGCGGCCCTTAACCCTCAACTGCTCAGATGTGTAATGAGATAAAAATGTAAGTCGCTCTGGATAAGAGCCTCTGCCAAATGCCTAAATGTAAATGTAAAGCAAACAATCACCTCACCGTCAGCAAACCTGAGTGATCAATGAGAGTGAGGAAGACAGCATCTAAACATACCAGTTCACCATAATACTCTACGTCCATGAGTCCCCCAGATCTGCTCCTTTACCTAAGGCAAATATATTTATAAAAATGCTTGGCTAAATAAATAGGTTTTTAGCCTGGACTTAAACACTGAGACTGTGTTTGAGTCCCGAACACTATTTGGAAGACTATTCCATAATTTTGGGGCTTTGTAAGAAAAAGCTCTGCCCCCAGCTGTATTTTTCATAATACGCAGTACTGACAAGCAGCCTCTATCCTTTGATCGAAGTAGGCGTGGCGGTTCGTAAGACACTAGCAGTTCGCTCAGGTACTGCGGCGCGAGACCATTTAATGCTTTATATGTCAAGAGTAGTATTTTAAAATCAATGCGAAATTTCACAGGGAGCCAATGCAGTGAAGATAAGATAGGGGTGATGTGCTCATATCTTCTGGTTCTAGTGAGGACTCTCGCTGCTGCATTCTGGACTAGCTGAAGCTTATTTATGCATCTAGCTGAACAACCAGACAGTAAGGCATTACAGTAGTTCAACCCAGAAGTGATAAAAGCATGAACTAGTTTTTCTGCATCGTTTAGCGACAATAAATTTCTTATCTTGGCAATATTTCTGAGGTGAAAAAATGCTATCCTGGTAATATTATCTACATGAGCTTCAAATGAAAGGCTGGAGTCAATAATCACACCAAGGTCTTTCACTGTTGCACTTGATGGAACAGAAAGGCCATCTAAAGTTATGGTGTGATCTAAAATTTTACTCCTAGCTGTATGCGGTCCTATGACTAGAACTTCTGTCTTATCCGGACTAAGCAGAAGGAAGTTAATTAGCATCCAATTTCTTATGTCCGTTCTTATGGCACACATTGCTCAACTTTAGTAAGCTGTTTTTTCTCATCAGGTTTTGCTGAGACATATAACTGTGTATCGTCAGCATAACAATGAAAACTAATACCATGCTTACGGATTATGTTGCCCAGAGGAAGCATGTAGAGGAAAAAAAGCAGTGGACCTAAAACTGAACCCTGCGGAATGCCAAACTCCACTAGAGAACATGCAGAATAATCACCATTTAAGTCTACATACTGATAACGATGGGTCAGATAGGATCTGAGCCAGGAGAGGGCTGTACCCTTAATTCCTACTACATTTTCTAATCTGTGAAGAAGAATAGCGTGATCAATGGTGTCAAAAGCTGCACTGAGGTCGAGTAGTACAAGCATAGTTACACAACCCTGATCAGAGGCCAATAGGATGTCATTCACTACTTTAACGAGTGCTGTCTCTGTGCTGTGACGAGGCCTAAATCCTGACTGATACAGTTCATGTATGCCATTTCTATGTAGATATGAGCATAGCTGCTCTGCTACTATCTTTTCCAGAATCTTAGAGATAAAGGGGAGGTTTGATATTGGCCTGTAATTGGACAGCTGACAGGGGTCAAGGTCAGGTTTCTTAATTATTGGTTTGATAACTGCTAATTTAAAAGATTTTGGAACATAACCAATGCTGAGTGAAGAATTAATTATTCTCAACAGGGGTTCTGTTATTGCTGGTACTATCTGTTTAAGAAAATGTGTCGGTACAGGATCTAATATACAGGTTGATGAATTTGCAGAAGAGATGAGTGAAATTAGTTCATTCTTTTCAAGGGGAGTAAAGTATTCTAGGTTCTGATCTGACATGGCTAGATTAACATCTGCATCTATTACATTGTTCGGTTTCAAAGCCTCAATTTTATGCCTAATATTTACAATTTTATTATTAAAAAAGTTCATGAAGTCCTCACTATTGCATGATGTTGTTGTGGAGATTTCTGCAGTGGTCTTATTTCTGGTTAATTTGGCTACAGCATTAAATAAAAATCTAGGATTATTTTTGTTGTTTTCTATAAGAGTGAAGAGATATGTTGATCTAGCTACACTAAGAGCTTTTCTATAGTTCAGGATGCTCTCCTTCCATGCTATTTGAAATACTAACACTTTAGTTTAGTAAATCAGATATAGATATAATTTAAGATGGGACATGTTAGAAAATAAAATATTTATGGGTGATTATTACAAAAAACCTGAGTAGCTTGTATGGTGCAAACTATAATGGGATTAACCAGAACATTATAAGCGATGTGGAACGGTGGTCTACCTATCCATTAGATTTTGCCAGTAAGATCAACGTAATCACAACAAACATATCATCTGGATTGCTATACCTATTTCAAGCTTTGCCAGTAGAGATACCTAGACAGCAGTTTACAATCTGGGACAAACTAATATTCAGGTTTATTTGGGATGGAAAGAAGCCCAGAATAAGATACACAACACTCCAGTTGGCCAAGCATAAAGGAGGATTGGCCCAGCCTAATATCAATGATAACTTTTATGCAGCTCAGTTCCGTCCCCTTTTTCTTTGGTGTAACAACAATTATTTTGATAGATGGAAGGAAATTGAGACGAATATGGTGGGTTATCAGATTCAGTCAGTTCTTGGAGAAAATTAAATCCCCTCAGTAGTCAAAAGTCAATTGGATTCAATAACCTCTGGAGCAGTGGAATTTTGGTTTGAATTTGCTAGACAATTTAAATTATTTTTTTTCTTACTAATCGGGACTTATTTAGGTACATACAATTTAGAGATTACTTTAATAGAAAATAAAAATGGAAACTTCACACGAAATTAATCCAGTTGTGAAGATTATGATGAATGCATACAAATCAAATAGTAAGTGTGCAAAAAATAATCTCCATGTTTTACGCAAGTATTATGGAAAGTAAGGCCAACTCAACAATATACCTTAAATCAAGGTAGGAAAAAGAATTAAATGTAGAAATTCTACCAAATGTATGGTTTGATATGTGTAAAGTTCAACATTCCTCCACAAGCTTGCAACAACTGAAGGTATTCAATTGGAAGAATTTAGTACGATTCTTTATTGCACCTAAAATCAGCAGTAAAGCTTCTTCTACACCTCAACAATGTTGGAGACAATGTGGCTGCTTAGAAGCACACCACACACACTTTTTGGAGATGTGAAAAACTGAAGCCATTTTGGAAAAATGTACATTTAACCCTAACAAAGGTACTTGGATATGAGATCCCATTTTCATGCATCGTCTTTTACTTGGGTCATATTTTACTGGTTACACTTCAGGAGGACCGATACCTGGTAAAAACAGCGATACCTTACAGCAGCAAGGAAAACCATAGGCAGAAGCTGGTACTGGCCTTTAAAAACGCACGTTTTCGGAAAAGGGATCCCACGACTTACCGCGAGTGCGCGCGGCAAGCTGTGAAAATGCCCTTCAATACCTGTAGGGGGCAGTCGTGTTTCAGTCTAAAGTATTGCGTGTCTACTGAAGCAGAAAAATGTTATGTCTCTTAGGCGCCCATTGACGGCAAGCGACAGAGCTCATAAACGTGTCAAGCTCAATCTGATATGTATTTATTCTTCATTTTCATTCAGAATTATAATTATTAGTAGTAGCAGTTCTCCAAATTTATTATTATTATTATTGTAACGCACCCGTGCGTGTGCAAAAGGACTACAAAGATGTATGATGTTAGCCTATATTTATGCGCTTTAAACGCAGTCGGGTACTGGTGGCTCAGTGGTAGGTGATTCGCCCGTCATGCGGGAGACCGGGTTCAAATCCCAGCCAGTGCTCAAAATTCCGGTGCTATTTGCTAAAATACCATGATATAGCCATTACATTATCAAGTTATGCTTCAGTACTAAATGCATGTTTGCAATTGAGAATTCTTTTTTCTTAAGCTATGAAACACATTAGCACTCACCTCACAGTTGCTGTAATTTAATGATTATCATAAGCAAAAAGTGTAAAACAAAGGATTCACATTTATTACATTTTCACCCAGAGCGGGATTCGAACCAGGGTCTGGACGATTTTATAGGCTATACGGATATTATACGGATATTATTTAAGCAACGCCACACCACGTGGAAAGCGGCAAAAATGCTTCCATTTCATTGGCTGTCACTAAGTGTCAGCTATTCACGACTGGCCCTCGCGGAACGCAGAATCCCCGGGCTTCGCCTGCGCTTTCTCCATTCGTTATTACAGGGACGGACTGGGACCAAAAAGTGGCCCTGGACTTCCTGGCCCACAGCAGCCCACACCATAATACATTGGCTCATTAATGTAGAGATACATTTTTAACACCAGTTACTAGTATAAAAATATAACACAATACAGAAATCAATGCTATTTAAACATGTTATTTGAAGTATCACTGAACATATATTGGGTCAAAGAAACGAAAAAAAAGAACATCAAGACAAACAACATATAAATCTATAAAGACAACTAGTTACTTATTTTAATTATTATGGTAGTCAATATTAACACAAAATAATGCTGAGAAACATTATTTCAATTAATATTGACCACCATCATAATAACTAACACAAGTTAATGCTGCTACTAATTTTATTCTGTTTGCTTTCCATTCTTTTTACTTGGCTCTGGTAGATCGGGGAGACGTGTTGGTCATCATCAGCATGTATTATGATGTGGGATGTGGTGCGCTGCTGGGTCCAGCCTCACTGTCCCTGACCTGTTATAGGCAGAATCTGTTCATTTGAAGAATTTCACAGCATTTACCTCTAAAGCTTTTTCTTATTTTCGCGTAACCTTTTCTTCTTCCTGCTTTTCATTCATGGAAATTATTATTAATTTGCTCAGAAAATTCGCTGCATCGAGAAAGGATCAATATCTAAAAATTTAAAGATGCCCACGTGTGTGGACAAAGAATACAAAAGTGTATAATCTTTAATAAAGTTAGCCTAATACAATATTGTTTCCAATGCTGAAGCAAACATGATTTTGTTTTAGTCTATTCATTGAATACAACGCGACAGCGCGCTCCGAGGTGAAGCGCACCCACAGTTACTGTAATCCCCCATCTCACCTTTACAACAGGTGTGAAGTCATCAAACCGGTTTCGCTGCTGGGGAATTCGCAGAATTGGGGGTTTTAAAACAAATTAACAAGACCGAGCAGACTTCAGACAGCAGGAGGGAGTCTCGCCCGGGGAGCAATTCAGTGTAGAACCGCCACTGCCTATTTTCCACCACATCAGTACTTCCCTGATCTCCATCTCCGCGCTTTGCTTTTATAATGTGGAGCAAGCCCGAGATCATATTAACGTAGCATTCATCATTCAAAGTTATTCATATCAGTGCTATAACTCCACCTGCCACAGTTTCAGCCCAGTGGAACAATCTGACTACATGTGAAGTGCCATGAAAAAGTATTTGCCCCTTCCTATTTTTTTTCTTTGCATATTTGTCACACTTGTATAGGTGGAACTTCACCTAAACACTTTAGGTGAGAACGTATAGGTTAATATGTATAGGTGAGAACAGCTGATTCACACTTGGGGAGAGTGAATAATTTGCATTTGAATGTTGTCTGGCATTGTAACCACACGCAGTGACACTAAAAGAACAATAGGATTAATAGGAATAGGAGACACTAAAGAGGAGGATTTTAATTTAGACTATAAAAAAATTAACCTGCGTCTATTTTTGGGCGTGCCAGCTGCCACTTTTTAGTCTTATAATGCCCACATGACATGCTGGTACAGAGCTGGACATAGCTCATCCATGCCAATGATCCCGGGTTTGCACCCTGCGCTATAAAATACGAGTACGACGGCCATCCGCGGACAGCAGCTCCTGCCTCCATCCGCTTGCGCTTGCTCTTCTTTGAAGTCTCTGGGGCGCGTTCCATTTGCCCCGTTTGCATGCCACACTTCCGCGTTGTTGTGCGCGCGTCTCACTCACACCGCGTAGTAAAATCCACTGTAAACCAACAAACCCAGAAGGGGAGGCGGCCTAACTAGTGAGCGAGGAGCGATATTGATTTGGGCGCACGCCGTGACAGGCTGAAAAAAAACTATTGTCCTCAAAAATTTAACAGCTGAGGACTCTGATTAATGTGCAAAAACTATATAATAAAACTATATAAGACTACATGCCTTCATAAGACTCAACTTTTATTTAAGCGCACTCACAATAACGAAAAAACGTGATTTTATAAATGTTTGAAAGCAAATAAGGTGCGCTGTTCTGTATTGTTTTTGGTGAACTTGAGTGCGTCAGAAAATGAACGCAAACGTTTTTATAAATGGTCAGAGTCAGTCTGCTTGCTGTTTTCCCGACGTGTTCATAATCATTAGTCTACTTCTGCCGGTGCGCTCTGGAAAATTTCATGCATGCGGCTGAGCGCTGATTAAAACTATGGAGTAAATTAAAGAGGAGAATCACGATGTCGAATCGAAGTCCTGAGCCCAAACCTCATTTAAAATAAATTAACAAATACTATAAGTAAAAAAAAAACAATAGCCCACGTATAGAAACCGTTTATAAATTATTTTCGACATGAGTTGGCCCGGTGTTATGCGCAGAGCGCCGGGAGATTTCCTGAAGCTCCGAAATCACTGGGGCATTTTTTCTAAATAGATGCTATTGTTAATAACTGATGGAGGTTTGGGGCTGTATACGAACACACATTTTTGAGGGGTTTAAAACGATTTAGTCCGAGCAGACCTACATGAAAGGTGAGAAGTGAGTAACTGCGCGCGCTGTCGCGGTGTATATACTGTACAACACACGTTTATCAACCTACATAAAAACGCTGCCTTTAAAAAACGCTTTATAAAAACGCTGCCTTTTGTAAAGTGAAAGTACTTTACAAAAGACAAACTGCTTTATTTCAGTCATGAATTCACAATCACATCACATTCCAGCTATTATTTCCAGCCGTGGTTAAATAATGTATGAAATAATTATTAAATGCTGGACACAAACAGCAAATATGATGATTATTATAAAATGCCCGAAGAAGCTCGTGGTCATAAAATAATATTTACTTAATAATATAATATATATAGTTCATTCATGTCTTCTGATGATGTCGACACATTTTTACGTTTTAAATGAGATATGTTGGCATATTCACGAATCAGGACATTCGCATAGTTAAGACTATCAGATAGCCTACTATCAGAAAATTAAATTAATTTCAACACCATGTAAACCGAGACATTGCCATGTCTTTTACTGTTTTGTCCCTGTTAAAACATTACAAAAAATATATAAGAAACTTATTAAGAATTTTAAAGCATGAATTTGGGCATCTCATTTCATCATTATGAAAAAAATATGAAGCACATATACACACATTTATCATGAAAGATCTTTTGTAAAGCAAAATAAAATTCATGTTTGCTTCAGCATTGGGAACAATATTGTTTTAGACTAAGTAATTATACACAATTCTTCGTTGTACAGTACTTGGTCCGGCGTTTAAATAAAGTCCTTCCATGTGCCATCTGGCGGATATTCAGTGAAGCACAACACATTTATTTAAATTCCCGAATGTTGCTTACGGCAAGTCGTGGCGCGCCGCGCGCTAAATTGAGGCATCCCGCGGGAAAACACGCGCAGTCTTAATGGCCACATCTGTATAAGCCTGATTCACCTAAAGAGCAGCAATGGCTTGAGGTAATTCAGGAAATAAGGATGTTGCAACATATGACTGGTGTGATACGTTTGAAGGCGGACATGTATGCCAAAAGATGGCAAAAATTGAATCTTTACTTTGACAAATCATAGGGGCACTGGCTCTTAGACTGTACTAGCCAAAGTTTTAGGCATATATGTCAACTGTGCCTAATCTTTTACACCCAATTGTCTTTTCTTTTTGTATGCACCATGTTTTTACTTTTTCTACAGAATCTCACCACAGGCTCTGTTCTTATTTGTTTTTTTGTTTTTGTTTTTTTATCTTATTTGCTTGTTATTGAAATGGCATGTCATATCTGACTCAAATTAACCTTTTCTGCTATTTGGAAAAATGCATTTGAATGTAACAGTTGGGACATACTAAAAATGCAATAAAAATTAAAGTGGAAAAAGAACAGAAGAAAGAGCTTGAACTGATATTTAATCTTTATTTAGTTCTGGTCATGTAGTGATGAGTCTGTCAGCATCATTAAGCCCAGAGATAACAGACTGCTTTAAGTTAATCATGACTTAACTACTCAGCATATACGTACAGGAATGCTGTGAATAACTTTTATCCAATTTTGAATGTGTTAATAATGCAAAAAAACTACCAAATGCAGTAATCTATATCTTCTCTTACAAATTGAACAGAATAGCAGAAAAGAGTATCAGGATGAAAAAAAGAGCAAGACACAGGTGAGACAAACTGATAATAAAACTTCTATAAAGACAGGACAAGAAAAAAGTGATCAGAGGTCACGTATAAAACTGGTCCATTAGCTGGAGAAATCAGATCACATTAAAACAACACCTTAATGCTACGTGATTCCTGACTCGATAAACCATCAAACAGGAGTGAGACCTGAACCGCAGCACAAGGAGTTGTATTGCACTGTCTCTTAAGCATATTTACATCTACAGCACTGAGCACATCCCCTTATCCAGAGTGACTTATAGACGTACATGTGCTTTGGTGGTTTACAATAAAACACATCCTCATAAAATAATAAAAAATTATGAAGCTTAATTCCTGTTAGAGAGGAGTTAATATTAGTGCAGAAAGAAAACAACAGCACAAGATTAAGTTTTTTATTAGTGTTTATTTAAGCGCTTGGTGACTGAATAAAGTTCTTTGTTTGAAGCCTGATAGTGATGCAGATGTTTAGTTTTTTAGAGGATGTTTATTCCATCACCTGTGTGCCAGGACAATAAAAAATATTGTGATGAGATATCATAAGAGAGGCGGCATGGTGGTGTAGTGGTTAGCACTGTCGCTTTACACATCCAGGGTCCGGGTTTAAGTTTGCATGTTCTCCCAGTGCTTGGTGGGTTTCCTCCACATACTCTGGTTTCTTCCCACAGTACAAAGACCTGCAGATTATGCTAATTAGTGTTCCCAAAATTGCATGTAGTGTGTGAATGAGTGTGTGTGTGTGTGCCCTGCACTGTACTGTCCAGGGTGTACCCCGCCCTGTGCCCTAAGTCATCTTCACTGGAACTGGGATAAGTCCTCTGCAACCCTGAAGACAGGATAAGGCAGTATAGACGATATGTGAGGGAGTGAGTAAGCATCAGGAGAGAAAGTTAGCTAGTTTTGTAAAACTACTGTCATGCACACTCGGAACGCGACCAGCACTAGGACCCGGAAGTTAAGCGGTCGCGAACCAGGAAGTATAAAAGAGGTAAACAAACCATAGCACCTCGCTCAGTCATTGAGTCGCCGATGCTACGTCGGATTTCTACAAACCGTGAGTACTCACCTTCTTGGTTTAAAATCCTGATCGAGTGTGTATTTATAGGACGCGGGTTAGATTGTGTCTTTCCCTTGCTCCCCATTCGTGAGAGTCCTTAGATCAAATAGCGTGATTATCCTGCTCACTCGTGTTCGTCCGCGTTTGGGTTTACCATTCACGCAACAAAGGGCTAACCGCTAAAGCTACGTCTTCTGGTCACTCCAGGTTAGTTCTTGACAGAATGACTGAGCCCTCCGCGGTGAACCCAGCGGACTACGCGCACCTCTGCGACGTGGTAGATCAGCACGCCAAGCTCATCAACACGCTAACCGGGGAGATCGCTAATCTGCGCCGGGACCTCCAAGACGTCGCGGCCTTGCGCCGCGAGGTCGCGGAGCTCCGGCAGGAGAACGCGGATCTCCGGGCGGCTGTAGATAGCGCGGCTAGCCGTTCTCCCGTCGCGGCGGCCGCGGCGCCGCCCCCCCCTCCTTCGGATGTATTTCTGGCACTTCCTGATAAATGGGATGGCACGGACGGAAAGTGTAATGTGTTTTTAACATCGCTTGATCTGGTGTTTGAGTTTAATTCCACCAGGTACTCCACCGATCGGCTACGCATCGCGCTTCTGGTCTCGTTGCTAACCGGGCAGGCAGCTGAGTGGGCCACGGCAGTTCTCCGGGCGGATTCAGACACCGCACACTCATATAATGAGTTCACCCGCCAACTCAGACTCACTTTTGAACACCCAGCGGGCGAGGTGGAGACCGACACCAAGCTCTACCATCTGCGGCAGGGAGGATCGTCCGTGAGCCGGTACGCTGCAGAGTTCCGGACCCTCGCCGTGCAGACCGACTGGGGAGATGCCGCGCTCCGGACATCCTTCTACGAGGGACTGGCTCCACGTATCAAAGACGAGCTCGCCGGGCGGGAGCTTCCTGCTACCCTGGAGGGGATGATCCAGCTCTCCCTCCGCATCGACCAACGCATCCTCTCTCGCCCGAAGCCAGCCCCTAGGACCCTGCCGCCTGCACCCACCTTCTCCTACACCCCGCCACGACCACCTATTGCTCTCACCACCTCCACTACCGGATCTGTCGGATCTCCACCTCCTGCCGTGGTTGACACCGGAGCCGGGGAACCCATGCAACTAGGACGCGCCTCCCTGACCGTGGCGGAACGCGAACGACGGTACAGAGAGTGGTTGTGCGCCTATTGTGGGTCAGCAGCACATCACCTGGCGGTCTGTCCAATTCGTCCGGGAAACGCTCAGCCCCGGTGAGTGCGAGGAGAAGCTCACCGGGCCCTCTCCACCTCTCCACCACGATCAACGCCACCATCTCACGTCTCACGGTCCAGGTAACTCTCCAGTTTGGCCACAAACGAGTCCGAAGTACCGCGTTTATCGACTCCGGTGCCGCTGGTAACTTCATTGACTCAACTTATGCCAAAGAATTGGGGATGAAGATCGAGGCGTTATCCCAGCCGGTTCACATCACTTCAGTCGACGGTCGGCCCCTCTCATCCAGTCCCATCACTCACCAGACCCAACCAATCACATTCATAATCGACCAACATCAGGAACAGCTTCAATTTCACCTCACCTCCATCTCATCTCCTCCCATCATCCTCGGATACCCGTGGCTGCTGCAGCATGACCCCCTCATCTCCTGGAACCAGAACCGAATCCTCCAGTGGGGACCGACCTGCACTGAACTTTGCCTACGGGCCCCGGCTGGGACGTGTTCCACGGAGTCCGAGGCCCCCGATGTCGACATCAATGCCATTCCACCTGCCTATCGTGACCTGACTGGAGTCTTTTGTAAAAGGAGAGCCACCTACCTTCCACCTCATCGTCCCTACGATCTGGCCATAGAGCTCCAGCCGGGTTCAGTTCCCCCCCGCGGCCACCTCTACTCCCTGTCAGCGACCGAGACGCAGGCGATGGAAGAATACATCACCAACGCTCTTCGCCACGGAACCATCCGGCCCTCCTCGTCACCGGCAGCCGCCGGCTTTTTCTTTGTGAAAAAGAAAGGGGGGGAACTTCGCCCGTGTGTCGACTATCGGGGGTTAAATAAGATAACCATCAAGAACCGACACCCATTGCCGCTAACCAACTCAGCCCTGGACGCCCTCTCTGGTGCCACCGTGTTCACTAAGTTGGACCTCCGGAGCGCCTACAACTTGGTGCGCATCAGACAGGGCGATGAGTGGAAGACGGCCTTCATCACCCCCACGGGACATTACGAAAGCCTGGTCATCCCATTTGGATTATGTAACGCACCCTCGGCCTTCCAGCAGTTCATCAACGATGTCCTGAGAGACATGTTGGGCCGATGGGTGTTCGTTTACCTGGACGACATTCTCATCTACTCCCGCATGATCACCGAACACACCCAACATGTCCGGGCTGTTCTAAAGAGATTGCTCGCTCACCAACTGTACTGTAAGTTGGAAAAGTGTGCTTTTCACCAGCACTCCACCACGTTCCTGGGTTTTGTCATCTCGTCCCAGGGTGTGGCCATGGACCCGCAGAAGCTAGAGGCTGTGCGTCATTGGCCCCTACCCAGGACGCTCAAACAGCTTCAACGGTTTCTCGGGTTTGCGAACTTCTATCGTCGCTTCATCCGGGGCTACAGTACAGTTGCAGCACCACTGACCAATCTGACCAGGCCCGCGACTCACCCCTTCCAACTCACTCCGGCCGCCATCTCAGCATTCAGGGAACTCTGCCATCGCTTCACCACCGCACCTATCCTTCTTCACCCAGATGCCAACCGACCGTTCGTTGTAGAGAGGGACGCGTCGGATGTGGGCGCCGGCGCTGTTCTCTCTCAGCGAGGTCCAGACCAGAAGCTACACCCATGTGGCTTCTTCTCCAAGAAATTTAATCCCACTCAGCAGCGATACGGGGTAGGGGACCGCGAGCTGTTGGGCATAAAGTGGGCCTTGGAGGAATGGCGTCACTGGCTCCAGGGCGCCAGTGAGCCGTTCATCGTCTGGACGGATCACCAGAACCTCCTCACCATCCGCAACCTCAAGCAACTCAATCCCCGACAGGCACGGTGGGCACTATTCTTCGAACAGTTCTACTTCCATCTATCATACCGCCCGGGGTCGAAGAACACCAAGGCGGACGCCCTATCGCGACAACAGGAGGAAGACGCCCCCCGGGCGGACCCCGTGCCTGTCCTACCCACTTCACGCATCGTGGCACCGCTCCAGTGGGATCTCGAGACAAGGGTTCGCCAGGCTCAAGCTGCGGAGGCCGGGCCGGCAGGGGCACCGCCTGGACGACTCTTCGTGCCCCAACCACTAAGATCTGAGGTCCTCCAGTGGGGTCACTCATCGCCCGTGGCCGGACACCCGGGAAATCGAAGAACCTTACAGTTCGTGAAACGGGCGTTCTGGTGGCCCTCCATGAAGAAGGACATCGAGGAGTTCGTTCAGGCGTGCCCGGTGTGCGCCAGGGCTAAGGACACCAACCGACCAACCCCCGGAGAGCTCCAACCTCTTCCCGTTCCTCGACGACCCTGGACGCACATCGCTTTGGATTTCATCACAGGCCTGCCGGTTTCCGAAGAGAAAAACACCATCCTCACGATCGTCGACCGGTTCTCCAAGGCAGCTCACCTGGTGGCCCTCACCGGACTCCCATCAGCTAAAGTCACCGCAGAGCTGATATTGGAACACGTAGTCCGTCTGCATGGGTTCCCCAAAGACATCGTCTCGGACAGAGGGCCCCAGTTCACCGCCCGGTTCTGGAAGGCCTTCTGCCGTCTGATCAACTCCACCACTAGTCTGTCCTCCGGATACCACCCCCAGACTAATGGTCAGACGGAACGGACCAACCAACAACTGGAGCGCTACCTGAGATGCTTCGTGTCCGATCACCAGCGCTCCTGGGCCCGCTACCTCACATGGGCTGAGCTGTCTCACAACCTTCACGTCTCCTCGGCCACCAACTTGAGCCCATTTGAGGTATGCTATGGTTTCCAACCTCCGATGTTCACCCATCAGGAACCGGAGGTTGACGTACCCTCGGCCCAACAGTTGGTCCGTAGGTGTCGACGGCTATGGAGACAAGCCAACCGTGCCATCCAACAGGCCAACGCCAGCTACATCACCCAACATCGCCGTCGACACCCTCCGGGACGGTTGTTCAAAGTAGGTGACAAGGTCTGGCTCTCAACCAAGAACCTCCATCTCCACACAGAATCCCGGAAACTTTCACCAAGGTTCATCGGCCCATACCGCATCCATCTACAGA
Source organism: Clarias gariepinus (assembly GCF_024256425.1). Classification (NCBI taxonomy): domain Eukaryota; kingdom Metazoa; phylum Chordata; class Actinopteri; order Siluriformes; family Clariidae; genus Clarias; species Clarias gariepinus. Next base: position 11,580,463 of record NC_071101.1, read on the forward strand.
TCAACCCTGTCACCTACCGGCTCCAGGTGCCTGCGGCGCTCCGGATCCATCCAGTATTCCATATTTCACAACTGAAACCCTTCACCACTTCACCCATGGTTCCACCCACCCGCCCTGCTCCTCCTCCCCGAATCATTGACGGCGGTCCCGCCTACACCGTGCGACGGATCCTTGATTCGCGGCCTCGGGGCAGAGGCACCCAATACTTGGTCGATTGGGAAGGCTACGGTCCCGAGGAGCGGTCTTGGGTTCCAGCACGCTTCATCCTCGACCCCGAGCTCATCCGGGACTACCGTCACAGGGTATCCTCCACCGCAGGACCGTCCGGAGCCGGTCCTGGACAGGGGGGTACTGTCATGCACACTCGGAACGCGACCAGCACTAGGACCCGGAAGTTAAGCGGTCGCGAACCAGGAAGTATAAAAGAGGTAAACAAACCATAGCACCTCGCTCAGTCATTGAGTCGCCGATGCTACGTCGGATTTCTACAAACCGTGAGTACTCACCTTCTTGGTTTAAAATCCTGATCGAGTGTGTATTTATAGGACGCGGGTTAGATTGTGTCTTTCCCTTGCTCCCCATTCGTGAGAGTCCTTAGATCAAATAGCGTGATTATCCTGCTCACTCGTGTTCGTCCGCGTTTGGGTTTACCATTCACGCAACAAAGGGCTAACCGCTAAAGCTACGTCTTCTGGTCACTCCAGGTTAGTTCTTGACAACTACCGAACGTTTGATTGTCCTGCCAGATATTGTTGCACAACAGTTCCCCCAACCATCACAAAATACATCATAGTAATGCATCTCTAGTAATATACAGCAACTCAGACTTCCTGTAATTTAGTTCATGGCTGAAGAGCTGCGAAAACATACTGAGATTCACATAGAAACATTGGATGCAGAAAGAGACAGAGAAAGAAAAGAAGGAGGGAAGGATTGAGGGAGTGAGGGAGAGGTATAGTTCCTTGTAGGAAGAGCAGGGAGAAGAAGAGTGCAGAAACTAAGTAATGGTGTGAAAAGTGAAGTGGGATAACACTGATATCTCATGCTGGTGAAGGATGGATGGTCAGCTCCAAAAGGTTTACATTAGTGTGTTTTATAGGAGAGATGTTAAATCTCAGGATATAGAAGTTCAAGAGAGAGAGAGTGGGGAGTCAGGAGGACTGGAGGCTTAACTAAAGGGGGTTACACAATAAAAAGAAAGAAAATGAGATCTCAGAGCTAAGAACAATGATTTATGGGTAATAATTTAAATTTTATATTAGATTAGAATGAAATGGTAAGATAAGATGGTAAAAGATCTGTATGAGAAAATGCAGAGAAAGCAGGAAAGCTGGTGTCACATAATACTATGAAGTAAAGCAGGGCTCAGTCTTATCAGGAAGGGGAGAGACGGAACACTAGTTTAATTCATAAATGTTAAGAGAGAGTCTGTGAGGAAAGAAGGAGTTACACCAGTGACTGAGGGAGAATCCAGAGCAGGGCTAAAGTGTGTACTGAAAGGGAAACAAAAAAAACACAACTAAATCTAGGAGCAAATTATTAATGTTGACTGACATTAGTTCAGAATCTTAAACTGTAATATGGGTAGGATGAGTGATAGAGACTAAACAAAACAGAAGATTATCCACCAAACAGTTTCAGTCATGAGAAAAAAACAGCAGAATCATTTATAAATCAATAGAAGTTCTAATTGTACAGTAGTGGCCATGGGGTGGAGTGAGTGCAGTATTATGATTATTAAGAGATTTTTAATGTGAGTTAGTGTGGTGTGGTTCCTCTCCTCCACAGAGTGTCATTGTGTCGTATCACATCCTCCAACTCAGCACCTGCAGTCGCTCCCAGCTGCAGCAGTGCAGTCTCTCTACAATCTGACTGAGGGAGGTTTTTGTACGACTCTATAACACTGTGTGAACACATTGTTACTACTGATATAATGGAAACTCTGACAGTAGTAATCTGCTGCATCTTCAGTCTGGACTCCACTGATGGTCAGAGTGAAATCAGATCCAGATCCACTACCACTGAAACGAGCTGGAAAACCTGACTGAAGCTGATTGGCAAGTTTAATGAGGAGTTTAGGAGCTTCTCCAGGTTTCTGCTGATACCAGTGTAATTGGTTGTTGCTATACACTGCCTGACTGGTTCTACAGTTGATGGTTACTGTTTCTCCTGGAAGAGCAGATTTCACTGCAGGAGTCTGAGTTACTGTGACTTGACCTCTGCACTCTGTAAAAATATATAGTATAATTCACCAAATTCAAATTCAAATTTTATTTGTCACATACACAAACATACACCATGAAACTGAAACATAATAATACATAAAAACGTGTATTTGTATGAAGAGATGATTGTAGAGATAAATCCTGAAGCAGTGTCTGACCTTGAGTCCAGAGGATCAGTGTCCAGATGAAGACGGGAATCAAAGTCATGGTAGCTGTGGGTGAAGTTGCTGTAGCAGCAGCTCTCAGTCATGAAGTGTTAAAGTCACAGCGCTATAAACACTCCCAGAGCACTGAAGCATGTGCTGCTAATGCAAAGTGGAACCTCTCTCTATGTAAACATGTATGTGTGTGTGTGTGTGTGTGTGTGTGTGTGTGTGTGTGTGTGTGTCTGCGTGGTCACTGTAGTGTAACACAGGTTTTTGTACGACGGTTTCATTAGAATGTATTACTGTGGAGGACTTTCGGTGGAGGAACCAAACTCATCATTGGTCCCGGTTCATATCTGAAGTTTAGTGTAAATTGTTCTAAAGTCTCTGTGCTAATGTAAAATACAGACGAATGCTGCTGTGTGTTTGTGTTAAACAATGAACATTTGTGTAATCAGATCTATTTACTACTATCACACAGGGAGCACTTTATATTACACATCAGTAAGAAGTGTTTAACACAGAATAAAGCTGATCAAAGTCTGAGTCGCTCCACAATATAACCAGTAACTAGTAAATGTTCTCCTGCTGAGTAGTTCTACTGAACTGCAGTCATGTGAATAAGCAGTAATGAGTAAATGTTGTGTGTGTGTAAATGTGTGTTTATTGTGTGTTTGTCTTCTCCAGCCGGTCCCACGGTGAAGCCCTCCGTGTCTCTGCTCCCTCCCTCCTCTCTGCAGCTGTCTGAGGGATCGGCCTCGCTGCTCTGCCTGCTGTCTGCCTACTCTCCACAGGGGGCGCTGGTGAGCTGGAGAGTGGACGGCTCAGAGGTGAAGGACGGGGTTCTGACCAGCGCAGAAGAACAGAAGAAGGACGGTTACACACGCAGCAGCACCCTGACCCTCAGCAAAGCAGTCTGGGAAAAGGGGGAGGAGTTTGTCTGTACAGTCTCCCATGCTGGTGTCAATCATCCGGTCACGTTCAGAAAGAGCCAGTGTGAAGACTAACAGCTCCAAGATAGAATTTAACACTGAGCTGCTTACACATCCATCTACAATAGAGTTTCAGTTCTACACAATGCTGACATTTCTGTCTTTACTCTCTTCACTGTCCTGTTGCTCTTCCTGTAGTTTTGCTCTGCTGAAATAAAGCTTCATTTTGGACATTGTGTCTTCTTTTATTCCAGTTAATAGTCATTATCAGTGTGATGAGAGAGTGTGTTTAGCTGTAAATTCAGTGCTGTGTGTTGTGCTTCAGTGAGTTTGGCTGAAGAAACTTGAACATCTGGTGAAAGTGCTGCTCTATTCTGGGAGAAAGAGGATCACTCAGCCTCTGAGTGAATCTCACTTCCTCTACACTGCTCTCTGATTTACTGCTTAACACTGACTCTGTGTGTTTAGCTGGGTGTGGAGCAGGAAGCTGCTTTCATCTCTTTCTTTAGTGCAGGGTTTATGCTTGAGTGAACTGACAGGTAAAGACTTATTTTATATTAATAAGATGGAGGAGTTCAGATCCTCATCCATTCCTACTTGTGTCAAAACTGTACACTGAATTTAACCTGAAAATCAGCTTCTGACTTTCTTTTACCTCAGAATCCAGTAGACCTTCTGAGAACAGTGTTGATGTCCATTCTGGACCCAGTATAAGTGAATCAGTGCATAACAGGACACATTTATAAATACCTTCGGATTAAATTTAGAAAATATAGTGACATTTCCACGTGGATGTGGTGAGGGAGGACATGCAGGAGGTTGGAGTGAAAAAGTAAGATGTGGTAGACAAAGTCAGATAGAGACAAATAGTCTGCTGTGGCGACCCCTAGTGGGAGCAGCTGAAAGAAAAAGAAGAGACATTTTTACTGTCTGAAGTAATCTTAGAACATCTCATCTCCTTTAAAGTGTTTTATTAATAATGTATGTACGTTGCTGTGCTACCACATTAAACATACATTCACATCAACTACTGCACAGAGATTTCTTAATGATCTGTTAGAGTTATCAGCTATGACTGGATCACTGTCTGACCCCAGAGAACTCGATCCAGTGACTGAACGCTTAGAGTAAACATTATATTATACTTTAAATAATGTAGCTCCATTTAAAAGAAAAATAATTATAGGCAATAAACTTGCTCCAGCATGAAAACTGCAATAGAGTGGGATTAGGGAGAGTCGTTAAGATGTAACGACTGGAGAGAGTAAGGGTTTTTTTTTTTAAGGGAGGCTTTCCTGGTGGACCAGCATGAAAAATATGAGACAGGTTGAGCCTAAGATCTCTACCTCTGTGAAAAAATATATTTATCACTTGTACATAGACGGCTCCTTTTAGCCCCTCTCTTGAATCTATCTTCTCTGTCCAAAAGTCGAACATTCTTATCCTCAATCCTGTGTCCTTTATGTGATGATATACTGTTGTTTCGGGCCCTGATGTATTACTCTTTCTGTGTTGATGCATGTGGAGCTCTAAACACTCGTCACTGCAGTGGATCAGGAATATTTTATTTATTTGTTCAGTTGCTTTTTTATTTCTTTTTATAGATCTTCTTATTTTTGTAGTCCTGATACCTAATAGGGGTCGAGGCACTGACAAACACATATCATGTAGACAGATCCTTAGTCAAGTTCAAAACACAGGTACTGTAGTCACATGGCAAAATAGGAATGGCACAGTTTTAAACTGGACAAGTAAAACTATCAAACATACAGAAAGAAGAAATAAAAGGTCTCAAAAAATAGGACCTAAACCCTGTTAAAAAAAGAAACCATGAAGAATTTTTTGACAAACAGTAAAAAAGTCAGCTAATACATGCGACTGTGATCATAACTACCGGTTCTCTCTCTCTCTCTCTGTGCTGGGTGTGAGGAGAGTGCTTGGATGGCTGTTCAGCGTTTTGTCAAGTTGTGGAAGGACTGAAATTGCCCCCCCAATTTATTTATTTATTAATTTTTATTAGTAAATGTTACTAATTTGAAAAAAGTTAAAGGTTTATAGTGAGAGAGAGAGTGAGCGGGGCATCATGGCCTCTGAGGCTGGTCAAAAGACACTGTCTCTCCGACATGGCATTACTGTAGGTGTGTGGTGGAGGACGGAGTAGAGGTGGAGGAGGTGCTGCTAGTGGTGGAGAGCAGGTCTGGTGTGAGAACATCTACTCTGCCTCCCGGATAAACAAAGCAGTGGTTGTGTTTTAAACCAAGATAAACCTTGCGAGTACACTAACAAAAAGGGGGGAGTATATGTAATAGGGTCAGCGGTTCAAGTTACCCTTCTGTCTATTGCCACAACACGAGTCGTAATATCAAATGTGCTCCTATTTATTAGGACGAGGAAATTATGAAGGAGCTGGCCTGCTTCAATAAATTTGTTTGCCCCACGTTTTGCCTGTCTGCTAACAGATTTTAATGGTTTTTAACGACATAAAAGGAACACTTAATGTAAAATTCTACTGTAAAGAGGGGGAGACCTGCTTCATAGTTTTTGCCACCTTGGAGCAACTGAAGTGCTTTGACTGGAGGCGATATCAGACATGAAAGCCAGCGCTGTCTGCACTGGGTTGTGCAGCCGGGCAGCTCAGGGGGCAATTCGGCATGAATCCACTGTAGTCATGACAAGTCGCTTGCTGTGTTCTGTAGCTTCGAAAGATTACAGCTTTTGACCGTGAGACAGTAAGCTACAGAACACAGCAAGCGACTTGTTGTGACTACAGTGGATTGTGAGTGCGCTCATAAAGAGCGGAATAACAGTGAGAGGATCTGCGGTCCAGGTCACCCCGCGATGAGAGTGGTGATATTTAACGTGCCTCCGTTTATACAGGACGAGGCGATGATGAGGAAGCTGGCCCGATTCGGGAGGTTTGTCAGCCCCATGAGGGCCATCCCGCTCGGGTGCAAGAGCCAGTGTGAAGCACGTCCTGTCCTTCCGGAGGCAGGTACTGATGGTTTTAAACAACCAGGAAGGAACACTTAATGTGAACTTTAAGTGTAAAGCGGGGGACAGCAGCTACACTGTTTTCGCCACCACGGAGCCGCTGAGGTGCTTTGAGTGCGGGGACGTCGGACACAAGAGGCTAAGCTGTCCACACGGAGCCGCGCAGCCGGGGAGCTCGGGGGGTGACTCGGCCGGGAAACAGCAGCAGCAGCGCATGGACAGTCAGCCGGAAAACACAGAGGAGTCCGAGTCCGCCGCGGGCCTCAGTGACACACCCGAGTCAGCACTCACGGGGGTCAGTCACACACACACCGCCACCACAGAGACACACACCGCACCCGGCGATGACCCGAACACCGCCACTACTGTACACAGCGAGAGGAAACATCCCGACGCGTGTACAGTAGTCAGCACTGACCACGCCCCCAACGCTGACCACGCCCCCAACACCAGCACCGGAGAGACCCAGGAACCCCAAACCTGCACACCGACACCTAAAGACAAAACTCAGGAGTAAAAGAGACGAGACGACCACTGCAGAACAAATCAACAAACGAAAAACCAGCCAAACACTAAACACAACAACACAGGACACAGAAGAATCAGGATGCAGCACCGCACACACACACACACACACACACACACAACCGCAAGGAGACACAGAGGAACAAATAAACCAATTCTTACAGTTAACGGAAAAAGAAAAAAGACAAGTGATCAGCAAACTTTTCCCGGGAGACAATAAACTGTTAAAAAACCTCACATCGGCAAACAAAAAAACTACACAGAAATAAACCAGACTATAAAACATAACAGAGTGACACAAGACTTTAAAAGACGTTGGAGTTGTTGGTGGGGTGGAGGGTCACAGGGTTTTCATTACTATGAAAAAAAATTTACATATGTTAATTCATTGTGTCTATGTGTGCATGTAAGTGCATATCGGGCAGAGCCCCGCCCCCACCTCGGCTACTCAGACCACATCTCTGTTATGCTAATTCCAGCATACAGACCACTCGTCAGGCGCTCAAAACTGGTTCTGAAGCAGGTGAAAACCTGGCCAGCAGGAGCCATCTCTGCTCTTCAGGACTGTTTCGAGAGCACTGACTGGAACATGTTTAGGGAGGCTGCACTTTACGGCGACTTCACTGACTTGGAGGAGTACACGTCATCAGTGACCAGCTACATCACCGATGACGTCACTGTCTCCAAGAGCATCATCTCACGACCCAACCAGAAACCGTGGATTACTGCGGAAGTGCGTGCATTTCTGAGGACCAGAGACTTTGCCTTCAAAGCGGGAGACAAGGTGGCCCTCAGAACAGCAAGGGCCAAACTTTCTCGGGCCATCATAAGAGGCAAAGCGCACACACGCCCAGAGAATCCACAATCACTTCAGGGACAGCGGCGACACACGGCGCATGTGGCAGGGTTTACAAGCCATCACTCACTACAGGACGACATCAACTGCCTGTGACAGTAACGGCTCCCTTCCAGATGCGCTGAATAACTTCTATGCTCGGTTTGACAGGCAGAACGACGTGGCGGCGAGAAAGTCCACCCCTTCTTCGAACGACCAGGTGCTGTGTCTCACTACAGCTGAGGTGAGGAAAACTCTACGCAGAGTCAACCCACGTAAAGCTGCTGGACCAGACAACATCCCAGGCAGAGTGCTCAGAGAATGTGCTGAACAGCTGGCAGATGTTCTCTCCCACGTGCTTCAAGGCCACCACCATCGTCCCCGTGCCCAAGAAGTCTACTGTGTCCTGTCTCAATGACTACCGTCCCGTTGCACTCACACCCACCATCATGAAGTGCTTTGAGCGGCTCGTCATGAGACACATCAAGACCCTGCTGCCCTCCTCACTGGACCCACTGCAGTTTGCGTATCGTCCTAACTGCTCAACAGACGAGGCCATCTCCACTACACTACATCTTGCCCTCACACACTTGGACAAGAAAGACACATATGTTTGCATGCTGTACATAGATTTCAGCTCAGCATTCAACACTATCATCCCCCAACAACTGATTGGGAAGCTGAACCTGTTGGGCCTGAACACCTCCCTCTGCAACTGGATCCTGGACTTTCTGACCGGTAGGCCTCAGTCAGTACGGATCGGAAACTGCACCTCCAGCACCACCACACTGAGCACTGGGGCCCCACAAGGCTGCGTGCTCAGTCCCCTGCTGTTCACACTGCTGACTCACGACTGTGTAGCAACACACAGTTCGAACCACATCATTAAGTTCGCTAATGACACGACCGTGGTGGGTCTCATTAGCAAGAACGACGAGTCAGCGTACAGAGAGGAAGTGCAGAGGCTAACGGACTGGTGTAAAGACAACAACCTGTCTCTAAATGTTGACAAGACAAAGGAGATGGTTGTTGACTTTAGGAGGACACGAGGCGACCATTCTTCGCTGAGCATCAACGGCTCCTCTGTGGGAATCGTCGAAAACATCAAATTCCTGGGTGTCCACCTAGAGAAGGACCTCAGCTGGTCCCTCAACACCAGCTCCCTACACAAGAAAGCCCAACAGCGTCTCTTCTTTCTGAGAAGACTGAGAAAGGCCCAGCTTCCACCACCGATCCTGACCACCTTCTATAGAGGAACTATCGAGAGCATTCTGAGCGGCTGCATCACTGTCTGGTTTGGGAATTGTGCCATATCGGATCGCAAAACCCTACAGCGGATAGTGAGGACAGCGGAGAAGATCATCGGGGTCTCTCTCCCCTCTATTGAAGACATCTACACCACACGCTGCATCCGCAAAGCCACCAGCATTGTGGCTGATCGGACACACCCCTCTCACACACACTTCACACTCCTACCATCTGGAAAAAGGTACCGAAGCATTCGGGCACACACATCCAGACTGTGCAACAGCTTTTTTTCCACAAGCCATCCGTCTCCTCAACAAAAAGGGACTGAACTGATAAACACAAACACACACACACACACACACACATTATCACACAGCTTAACTCAATTACCTCAAAATATTGAGACTGGACTGACTAATCAACACAAGTGCAGACACACTGACCTACACCAACAAATTATCATACACACCAACCTGTAAATGCTTCACTGTTTATCTTTTGCACAATGATCATTACTGGACTAATTTTTGCACTAATTCCTCAATTCTTGCTGCTGTTTTTAAAGAATGTTTACGTTTACCCACTACCTCAACACCATATTTTATGTTCTGTAACTGTTACGTTTACGTTTACCCACTACCTCAACACCATATTTTATGTTTATGTTCTGTTATGTCGTGGTTGCGCACTGTCACTTTGTTGTTGCTCTTGTTTGCACATTTGCACGTGCACTTTATGTTGTCTGTTAAAATAGTTATACTTAGCTAGTTAGTTTTTGTTAATTTATGTTGTAATTTATGTTAGGTCTCTCTGTCCTGTCTCTGCTAGCCAGTTAACTAGGCCTCTTGGTTAGCTAGTTTAGTGTCTCTGTTAATTTATGTTGTAAATTTATGTTGCATGTAGCACCTTGGTCCTGGAGGAACGTTGTTTCGTTTCACTGTGTACTAACTGTATATGGTTGTAATGACAATAAAGCCTACTTGAACTTGAACTTGAAAGTGTGTATGTGTGTATGTGTGTACACGAAAGTATGCGTGTATGTGGGTGTGTGTGTGTGTGTGTATGCATGTGTGTGTATATGAACGTATGTGTATATGTATATATGTGTATATATTTGTATATAAAATTGCGTAAAATAGTAATTTCTTTAATTTGTTATAATAAAATGAGTTTAAAACCACTCTCACTTTATTGAGCTACACATGACATTCCTGAGTCCTGCTCATCAGGGACAATTTAATAATCATGATTTATACATATTTCATCATGCTTTTCAAACTCATTTCCCATTTTGTGACTCTGATACAGTATGAGGAGAAAAAGTCAGATAGTTTTCTAATACTACACATTTCTTATCCTGTGAAATGTTGTTACACAATAGTTCTCCATAACAGTCACAACATATATCAAATCTATTGCAACTGTGCAATAAAACCTTTTTAAATTGTGCAATATTATATTCGCTATTGCAATTTGAAATTTGATTGAAAGTGTAACTATTGTATTGCTTTTTCTTTTACTTTTGTATTTATACACTGTACTGTTCCTACTTTATTTTTCTTTGCTGTTGAAACATAGAAATTTCCCCACTGTTGTATATATTATCTTATCTTCTCCTTATCTTATCTTATCTTATCTTAGTGATGCATCTCTATTGATATACTGCAGCTCAGACTTGTGAGATTTCGTTTCAGATGAAGAGCTGCCCAACACACTGAGATTCATACAGAAACATTGAATGATAAAAGCCACAGAGAAAGAAGAGAAGGAGGGGAGGATTGAGGGAGTGAGGAAGAGTCAGATAACGCTGATACCTCACGCTGGTGAATGATGGATGACTATGTACAATATGTTTACATTATTGTGTTTTAAAGGTGAGATGATACATTTTGAGATATAGGAGTTGAAAGAGGGAGAGACGTCAGGAGGACTACAGGCTTGTCTGAAGTGGGTTACACTTTAAAAAAGAGGAAGTGAAGAGAAGGAACACCAGCTCCAATCTCAAATGTTAGGAGAAACAAAAGAGCCAATTTTGCACCAAACAGCTTCAGTCATGAGAAATAGTACCACAATAATTTATAAACTTATAAAACTGTAATTTTTCAGAGTGGATGTGAGTTGACTCTGTGTACTGTGGTGTTATGATTATTGAGAGATTTTTGATGTAAGTTGTGAGTTAGTGTGGTGTGGATCCTCTCTTCTTCAGAGTGTCATTGTGTCGTATCACATCCTCCAACTCAGCACCTGCAGTCGCTCCCAGCTGCAGCAGTGCAGTCTCTCTACAATCTGACTGAGGGAGGTTTTTGTATGAGTCTATAACACTGTGTGAACCAGTAGCCAGAGATGCTATGGTAACTCTGACAGTAGTAATCTCCTGCATCTTCAGTCTGGACTCCACTGATGGTCAGAGTGAAATCAGATCCAGATCCACTGCCACTGAAACGAGCTGGAAAACCTGACTGTCGCTGATTTACAAGTTTAATGAGGAGTTTAGGAGCTTCTCCAGGTTTCTGCTGATACCAGTGTAACGCCTCACCATCTGAGTACTTGTACACTGCCTGACTGGTTCTACAGTTGATGCTGACTGTTTCTCCTGGACGAGCAGATTTCACTGCAGGACTCTGAGTTACTGTGGCTTGACCTCTGCACTCTGTAAAAATATATATTATAATTCACCATGAAACTGAAACATTATAAAAATTACTAAAATGTGTATTTGTATGAAGAGATGATTGTAGAGATAAAATCTGAAGCAGTGTCTGACCTTGAGTCCAGAGGATCAGTGTCCAGATGAAGACGGGGATCAAAGTCATGGTAGCTGTGGGTGAAGTTGCTGTAGCAGCAGTTCTCAGTCATGAAGTGTTAAAGTCACAGCGCTATAAACACTCCCAGAGCACTGAAGCATGTGCTGCTAATGCAAAGTGGAACCTCTCTTTATGGAAACCTATGTGTGTGTGTGTGTGTGTGTGTGTGTGTGTGTGTGTGTGTGTGTGTGTTTGTGCGCGCATGTGTGTGTGTGCGCGCATGTGTGTGTGTGTGTGTGAGCGTAAACTTGCTCACTGGTTTATATCTGAAGTTTTGCGTAAATAGTTCTAACTCTCTCTGTGCTGATGTAAAATACAGACGAATGCTGCTGTGTGTCTACTCTAGATTCAATACTTAAAAAAAAAAATTTAATTTAGAAAATATAGGGACATTTACACGGTCGGAAGTTATCTCAGATGTGTCTGAAAATGTTACTTTGCCATGCTACCACATTAAACATACAGTGCTGTCAAAAATATTTTTGCAAACCTGATTTTTTTTATTTGTCAAATTTAAGTGATTCAGACCATCAAACATATTTTAATACAGTTAAATTTTGGATTGCGAGCATAATTCGTTTCAGAAGCGTGCCCGTATATCAAAGCAAATTTCCCATAAGAAATAATAAAAACTTGATGATTAAAAACAGATTCATCACCTTCACTACTACAGCCTTTAAAAAAAAATTTCTTAACGACAGCTGTTTTTGCAGGACAGTTACTAAAGAACAGTCACTACACTTGGACACAATTTTTAAAATGCTTTATGAGTTCGCACACACATGTGGTCACAATGTTATAGTAAACAGTACACGCGCGCACGGATGTTGGCTATATGCGGTTATGAGACTCAGCATGGGAGATGATTACTCACAATCCCACAGCACATGAGAGAGAAGAAACCACAAAGTGCATTCATACTACAGTACTTGTATATCAAGCCCTCGGCCATTCAACAGGTTAGAATTTAAAAAGGTTTTTGCAAGTCTTGTAAAACACTCGCAGACCACAAAGAAAACTTGAGTACATGCAAAATGCAATTTTTAAATAATCTTTTTTTTTTATTAACAGCTATTCATTTCATTTTTTCTATTCATAGCTATTAAGCTTTTTTTTTTTTTTTTTGAGCTATTCAAAGGTCCATAACACATGCGCTTGAGGTCACAAACTGGACATTCTCCTTCAGGAATTTTTCTGTCAATCGTGGCAATTCGTACAACTCTTGAATCTGCAAAGCAGCCCTAGACCATCATACTACCATCACTGTTGACTGCTGGTAGGACTTCCGTTTAAGGAAATGTTGTGTTAATTTTATTGCTCTGTATCCTTAGTCAGCGCTCCTCCATCTAAATTTGAGATTTCATCTAGGCATCAAGAGTCTCCTGCTCTTTCACATCACGTTTGCCTGTGTCTACTCCAAACTCTGTGTCTGCAATCAAGTATAAAAGCAATAAGCAGGAAATTAACTGAAGGTTACAATCATAATATCTTGCACAAATTATTCTTGCAATAGTAATAATCCTTCCAACATCCACATTTTGTCTCAGCAATCACAGGTACTCTGATATCGTGTGTGGAGCTCATGTGGAACATCTGCATCTCACATTTCATAACTGTCCCTGAGATGTATTGGAGTATAAACAGAAAGGTTATACATAAAATAATGAGTAAAGTGGAAACTACCTGTAAATCTAACAGCTAAATACTTTTCACAGCACTGAACATTTACATCTACTACTGCACAGAGCTTTATCAGTAATCTCCCACAGTTAAAAAGAGAGGAATTGAGGCTAATGGATATGGACAATGACAGATGGGTATTAATACGAGGTTTACTGTATATTGGATTTAAAGAATTAAATGTTAAGATGAGACAGCACAAGTGTGTGAGGGACAAAGCAGAGAGACCAGGGACTCTCAGTGGTTTTTATTTTACATAAACATTTATGGAGTTTAGACGCTCGATAGTTATTGGCTCTAAATAGATGTGCATGAGTCTGCTGATCTCTCGTGGCGACTCTACGGTAATAAATCCAGCTTTAATGCTGAAATGATAAAAATATTGCTGCATCTCAGAAAAGCTATGCTGATATTGTATGGCCTGGTGTTCCTGACTTTTAATACAACTCGTCTTTTTTTAACTAAATTCTTTAGAACAGATAAATAACTTGATTACATCTCTTTGTACCTCTGTATGCTTATCCATCTCATGACACAAACCTGTTTCAACAGTTTTTAGCAGGAAAATATCAAACCTTAAATCATTGAGTTAACATACTTTCAGGGTTTCATTCCATAGTCCTGTTTATTCTGAAACACATTTCTGTATCTTAGATGTTTTTGTCATGTCACTACTCACCTCTTCCAGTCCTTCAGCAAAAATTGATTGCTAGTACATAGTAACAACTTCTTTGTGAATAGAATAGTTTTATCTGTCTCTGATCATACAGTAGAATGTGACTAGATAGGCTCCAAATCCTCTGTGGTCCCGACCAGCTTAAAGCATTAAGTGAAGATGAATGAATGAGTGTGAATGATGCAATATGAGTTTTACTGACCTAAGAGGGGCCAGCATCACTATCATGGGAGTGTACTGCGTGCTTGATCATCACTGTGCAATGAATTAACACATAATCACAGTGACTTAAATTAATCACGTATTTATATTTTGGCAAACAGAAGCAACTGATTTTTTTACATACGAAAAAGAGGAAAAGAATATACTGTAATGTAGGAGTAAGTCTTAAAATGTCCCGTCCAGATTGGTGATTGATTTTTGTACGACTCACACTTTGTGAACAGGTTGGAGCTACTGATGTAATGAGTTAAAAAGTTATACAAATTTTTTTTTTAAAAGAGATAACTTTACCCTGGTGTGACGCTTATTTATGCACAGTGAAGAGAGTTGTTAAAAAAGTGAGTTCTAATGCTTAGATGGGTTGCCAAATCTGGTACAAAGTGTGTTTCATTTATAGAAGAGAAAGGAAACACAGTGAACTGTCAGAGAGCTGATAGGTATGGAAGCAAAATAGTCTCATTAATAATTCACACAAAAGACACGATGCACACATGCGTATCCCAATTCACATGCGTGAAACCCAATTCACGTGCACGGAAAAAAATATATCCCAGTACCTCTGATAATTTAAATTATTGTAAGGAAATCATATTGTAAAAAATAATAGTGACTAAAGAGACTATTTGTAAAGCTGTTTAATAATACCTATAAATGACAACTGCTCTCTGGCTCAGTGACGGCACCAAAGCAAAGTTGAAATCGTGCAGCTTTAATTCATTATGTTATATTATGTATACAATATTTGAGCTGTTAATGAAATAAAAGCAAATCTGCTGGCATTCAGATATATCAGAATACCCTGTGACCCATAGAAACATTTATTCTTATTCATCTTATTCCCCCACTCTCATTGATCACTCAGGTTTGTTGATGGTGAGGTGATTGTTTGCTTTACATCCCAGTTCCCCCAGATGTCTGTGTTTTCTTACCTGCTGGAATCTCTGCTTGCACTCTACACTAAATATACATTCACATTATACATTATGTGACTGAGACCATATCTAACTGTTATCTCTCCTCTACTGTTCTCTCTCCCCCTCTCTTTCTTCCCTCTCTCCTTCCCTCTCTCTGTCGAGCTACACATGTTGTTCCTGAGCTGCCAGTGATCCAGACTCCCTCTGCTCTCCGGACCTGTCTGACCCATCCTGGTGTTCTGCTTCTGGTTGGAGATCTCGTCGCATGGATGCCCCGTGTGTCTCTTTGGAATGCGTCTGGTGTCTGGGGATGGTTTCACGTTACCATAAAGACGGTTCTGGCCTCAACTGGTGTTAACAGGCTGCGGTTGCTCGATAGTTCAAATAACTACCTGGATTCCATATTTACATCAATTAATATAAATGAATATGAACATGTTATAGCTGAACTGCCTGCCACCTAACACACTGTATAAATGCAGATCAATTCCTGCTCTCCGTTTCACCCAAATCAGGATGGGTTCCCTGTTGAGACTGGTTCCTCTCAAGGTTTCTTCCTATTACCATCTCAGGGAGTTTTTCCTTGCCACTGTCACCCGCAGCTTGCTCATCAGGGACAATCTGCTCATCTTGATTCATGCACACTTACATTCTATACAGACTTTAATTCCAAATCACTCCCTCAACCACCGCCCGCAATCTTGGGGTAACCGTGGACAATCATCTGTCATTTTCCCCACACATCGCTAACCTTACTCGCTCTTGTCGATTTCTTCTTTACAATATCAGAAGAATTCGCCCATTTCTTTCTTCACAGGCTACTCAGGTGCTTGTTCAGTCCCTTGTTATTTCAAGACTGGACTACTGCAACTCACTCCTGGCAGGCCTGCCTCTGTCCACGATTCGTCCTCTGCAACTGATCCAGAATGCAGCAGCACGACTCGTTTTTAACCTTCCCAAGTTCTCCCACACCACCCCACTCCTCCGCTCCCTGCACTGGCTTCCTGTAGCTGCCCGCATCAAATTCAAAACACTGATGCTTGCCTACAAAGCCAAAAATGGCCCAGCACCCACTTACCTCTCTGCGCTAATTACACCACGCACTGCACCACGTTCCCTCCGATCCTCCAGCACTGCTCGCCTCATCCCACCATCTCTCAGGGATCGAGGGCGGCATTCATCCAGGCTCTTTTCTGTTCTGGCACCTAGATGGTGGAATGAACTTCCTCTAGATGTCCGTACATCAGAGACTTTGACTATCTTTAAACGACGACTCAAGACGCATCTGTTTCTCCAGTACTTGGACTAACCCCCCTCCCCCGAAAAAAAAAAAAAAAAAACCTCAGTTGTGTTGGACTAATGGTACTTAGTTATTAACCTAGTTAACCCAGTGTAAGTATGTATCCAATGTTGTAAACATTAAAGCACTTTTTGTAAGTCGCTCTGGAGAAGAGTGTCTGCCAAATGCCTAAATGTAAATGTAAATGTAATTCTTTTGATTTAGTAAAGCAGCTTTGCGACAATGACAATTGTTAAAAGCGCTATACAAATAAAATTTAATTGAATTGAATTATTCTCCAAATTAAAGACTGTGACTGTCTTAATTGCCAAACATGTAATAAGGGTGAAGTGTTTATGAAGATAATAAATGGTTAGCTGTGTTATTTTCGGCGAAGTTCATTAATGAAACATTATGAAATATAGTAATAACTTCCAAGTGCATTCTGTTCTTTGTTTAAAGCTTAATTTCCGTTATAATTAACTTAGATTGCGCAAAAGGTGTGCAAAGCTGAGCTACTCGAGTGCTGCGCTCCTGGAGGGCTGTGATTGGTTGAATGGTGAGGTTGCATCTGGCTAAAGTGTATAAGTGACCCACGTTGCTGCAAACAAAAAAAGAGAGGTGATTGTTGATTCTGTCATTTGGATTAACTGAAGATTTCGAAGTTAAACCTTGGAGGAAACTTCCAACTGTTACAGAAACTGACTGATTCAAGGCAGATTGAGTTCTCAGGAAGTTCTGCAAAACAAAGGAATTGCAATTATTATTAATAATACTTTACTCTGTCTGTAACTGTGAGCTTTAATAAAGCCAGAATTAATAAATTAATAAATTAATTTAGTTATATTACTTAATTGTCTGTTTAAAATAATAAAAAATCCATAAATATGTAAATGTGGCTTAGGAGCTCAAACCCAGTTTGTATCATAGGTAGGTGAAGTGTCTGAGTCAGTATTTAGTCCTGATTCCATTGAGACAGCTCTGTTCTAGACCCATTGCTTTTTCCCTCTACATGCTAAAATGATTTATTAACATGCTGTTAGCTTCCACTGCTAGGCTGATGACACACAGCTTTATGTTTCAGCAAAGCCATCTTCATCATATACACTTTTTGTAGTGTGTGTGTGTGTGTGTGTGTGTGTGTGTGTGTGTATTATACGGCGCTGCTAAGCACCTGCAGTAGGTCCCAGCTGCAGCAGTCACACTTACACAGGTTTTTGTACGACTCTATAACACTGTGTGAACAGCCTGTTGCTACTGATATAATGGAAACTCTGACAGTAGTAATCTGCTGCATCTTCAGTCTGGACTCCACTGATGGTCAGAGTGAAATCAGATCCAGATCCACTGCCACTGAAACGAGCTGGAAAACCTGACTGTAGCTGATTTACAAGTTTAATGAGGAGTTTAGGAGCTTCTCCAGGTTTCTGCTGATACCAGTGTAACGCCTCACCAGCTGAGCCCTTGTACACTGCCTGACTGGTTCTACAGTTGATGGTGACTGTTTCTCCTGGACGAGCAGATTTCACTGCAGGAGTCTGAGATACTGTGACTTGACCTCTGCACTCTGTAAAAATATATATTATAATTCACCATGAAACTGAAACATTATAAAAATTATTAAAATGTGTATTTGTATAAAGAGATGATTGTAGAGATAAAATCTAAAGCAGTGTCTGACCTTGAGTCCAGAGGATCAGTGTCCAGATGAAGACGGGAATCAAAGTCATGGTAGCTGTGGGTAAAGTTGCTGTAGCAGCAGCTCTCAGTCATGAAGTGTTAAAGTCACAGTGCTATAAACACTCCCAGAGCACTGAAGCATGTGCTGCCAATGCAAAGTGGTACCTCTGTGTGTGTGTGTGTGTGTGTGTGTGTGTGTGTGTGTGGTCACTGTAGTGTAACAGAAGTTTTTGTACGACGGTTTCATTAGATTGTATCACTGTGGTGGACTTTTGGTGGCGGAACCAAACTCATCATTGGTAAGTCACTTTTAGTAACACTTAGTTGCTTTTACTTCTTCTACAGTTTTAAAAATTAAGAAAATAACTTCTGTTCATTATGTACATTAAGTATGTGTATAGTTATTAGTAATATGTTGGGAGTTATTCTAAACCATGAAGTACTGAGATAATAAATGAGTAAATACAGCAGATGTAATAAATATGCTGTGTGTGTGGGTGTGTGTGTGTGTGTGTGTGTGTGTGTGTGTGTGTGTGTGTGTGTGGGTGGGTGTGTTGGTGAGTTTAAACCTGGACACTGGTTGATATCTGAAGTTTAGTGTAAATTGTTCTAAAGTCTCTGTGCTGATGTAAAATACAGACGAATGCTGCTGTGTGTTTGTGTTAAACAATGAACATTTGTGTAATCAGATCCATTTACTACTATCACACAGGGAGCACTTTATATTACACATCAGTAAGAAGTGTTTAACACAGAATAAAGCTGATCAAAGTCTGAGTCGCTCCACAATATAACCAGTAACTAGTAAATCTTCTCCTGCTGAGTAGTTCTACTGAACTGCAGTCATGTGAATAAGCAGTAATGAGTAAATGTTGTGTAAGTGTGTGTAAATGTGTGTTTATTGTGTGTTTGTCTTCTCCAGCCGGTCCCACGGTGAAGCCCTCCGTGTCTCTGCTCCCTCCCTCCTCTCTGCACCTGTGTGAGGGATCGGCCTCGCTGCTCTGCCTGCTGTCTGCCTACTCTCCACAGGGGGCGCTGGTGAGCTGGAGAGTGGACGGCTCAGAGGTGAAGGACGGGGTTCTGACCAGCGCAGAAGAACAGAAGAAGGACGGTTACACACGCAGCAGCACCCTGACCCTCAGCAAAGCAGTCTGGGAAAAGGGGGAGGAGTTTGTCTGTACAGTCTCCCATGCTGGTGTCAATCATCCGGTCACGTTCACAAAGAGCCAGTGTGAAGACTAACAGCTCCAAGATAGAATTTAACACTGAGCTGCTTACACATCCATCTACAATAGAGTTTCAGTTCTACACAATGCTGACATTTCTGTCTTTACTCTCTTCACTGTCCTGTTGCTCTTCCTGTAGTTTTGCTCTGCTGAAATAAAGCTTCATTTTGGACATTGTGTCTTGTTTTATTCCAGTTAATAGTCATTATCAGTGTGATGAGAGAGTGTGTTTAGCTGTAGATTCAGTGCTGTGTGTTGTGCTTCAGTGAGTTTGGCTGAAGAAACTTGAACACCTGGTGAAAGTGCTGCTCTATTCTGGGAGAAAGAGGATCACTCAGCCGTCTTCATGTGAATCTCACTTCCTCTACACTGCTCTCTGATTTACTGCTTAACACTGACTCTGTGTGTTTAGCTGGGTGTGGAGCAGGAAGCAGCTTTCATCTCTTTCTTTACTGCAGGGTTTATGCTTGAGTGAACTGACAGGTAAAGACTTATTTTATATTAATAAGATGGAGGAGTTCAGATCCTCATCCATTCCTACTTGTGTCAAAACTGTACACTGAATTTAAACTGAAAATCAGCTTCTGACTTTCTTTTACCTCAGAATCCAGTAGACCTTCTGAGAACAGTGTTTATGTCCATTCTGGACCCAGTATAAATGAATCAGTGCAGAACAGGACACACTTATGAATACCTTCAGATTAAATTTGGAAAATATAGTGACATTTCCACATGGATGTGGTGAGGGAGGACATGCAGGAGGTTGGAGTAAAAAGTAAGATGTGGTAGACAGAGACAGATGGAGACAAATGGTCCGCTGTGGCGACCCCTAGTGGGAGCAGCTGAAAGAAAAATAAGAGACATTTTTTACTGTCTGAAGTAATCTTAGATCATCTCATTTAATGTGTTTTATTAATAATGTATGTACATTGCTGTGCTACCACATTAAACATACATTCACATCTATTACTGCACAGAGATTTCTTAGTAATCTGCCAGAGTTATCAGCTATGACTGGATCACTGTCTGACCCCAGAGAACTCGATCAGGTGACTGAATGCTTAGAGTAAACATTATATCATACTTTAAATAATGTAGCTCCATTTAAAATAAAAATAATTATAGAGAATAAACTTGCTCCCGCATGAAAACTGTTTAGAAGAAACTGCAATAGAGTGGGATTAGGGAGAGTCGTTAAGATGTAACGACCAGAGACAGTAAGGGGGGTTTAAGGGAGGCTTTCCTGGTGGACCAGCATGAAAAATATGAGACAGGTTGAGCCTAAGATCTCTACCTCTGTGAAAAAATATATTTATCACTTGTACATAGACGGCTCCTTTTTGCCCCTCTCTTGAATCTCTCTTCTCTGTCCACAAGTCAAACATTCTAATCCTTAATCCTGTGTCCTTTGTCCTTTATGTGATGATATACTGTTGTTTTGGGCCCTGATGTATTACTCTTTCTGTGTTGATACATGTGGAGCTCTGAACACTCGTCACTGCAGTGGATCAGGAATATTATATTTATTTGTTTAGTTGCTTTTTTATTTCTTTTTATGGATCTTCTTATTTTTGTAGTCCTGATACCTAATAGGGGTCGAGACACTGACAAACAAATATCACGTAGACGGATCCTTAGTCAAGTTCAAAACACAGGTAGTCACATGGCAAAATAGGAATGGCACAGTTTTAAACTGCACAAGTAAAACTATCAAACATACAGAAAGAAAAAGTAAAAGGTCTCAAAAAGTAGGACCTAAACCCTGTTAAAAAAAGAAACCATGAAGAATTTTTGCAAAATAGTGAAAAAATCAGCTAATACATGCGACTGTGATCACAACTACCTGTTCTCTCTCTCTCTCTCTCTCCCTGCGCTGGGTGTGAGTCAGCGCGTGGAAGGCTGTTTGGCATCTTGCCAAGTTCTCGGAAGACTGCTTATTTATTCGCCTCTATTTTTCTTTAATGAGTGAATGTTATTCACTTAAAAAAAGTATAAACTTTATAGTGAGAGAGAGTGAGCGGGGCACCATTGCCTCTGAGGCCGGTGGGGAAAGTTTGTCTCTCCGGAATGGTGTCAGGTGTGTCACAGACAATGGGGTACTGGTGGAGGAGGTACTGTTAGCGGTGGGAGAGCAGGTCGGGTGCGACAACATCTACTTAGCCTCCCGGATGAACAAAGCGGTGGTGGTGTTTGTGAAAAAGGCGAACCTCGTGAGTGCGCTCATAAAGAGCGGAATAACCGTGAGAGGATCTGCGGTCCAGGTCACCCCTCTGTCGGCCCCCGCGATGAGAGTGGTGATATTTAACGTGCCTCCGTTTATACAGGACGAGGCGATCATGAGGAAGCTGGCCCGATTCGGGAGGTTCGTCAGCCCCATTAGGGCCATCCCACTCGGGTGTTAGAGCTCCAGTGTGAAGCACGTCCTGTCCTTCCGGAGGCAGGTCCTGATGGTTGTAAATAACCAGGAAGGAACACTTAATGTAAACTTTAAGTCTAAAGCAGGGGACAGCAGCTACACTGTTTTCGCCCCCACGGAGCCGCTGAGGTGCTTTGAGTGCGGGGACGTCGGACACAAGAGGCTGAGCTGTTCACACTGAGCCGCGCAGCCGGGGAGCTCGGGGGGGGGTCGACTCGGCCAGGAAACAGCAGCAGCGC